>NW_025961917.1:0-50438 GCF_023159225.1 Perognathus longimembris pacificus | reverse complement strand
CGCAGCATGGTCATGTCGTTCCTAAATGAGCTTTTATCTCTCTTCCCTCACCACTAATCAGATTCTTCTGAGGAGTTCCCAGTACATTATCCTTTCCCCTGTGTAATTACCTTAAGAAGCTCCAGCTGTTTTTAATCTCAGTAGGTTTACTCCCTGATATACAACTGCCTACCCCCTTCGTAAGTGCGGGTCCTAAATGAGCTTTTTTCTATGTTCCCTCACGACAATCCAGATTCTTTTGGGGAGTTACCAGTACAGTAACCATACCAGGATGTACTTAATTTATTAAGCTACTGCTTTTCTTAATCTCAGTGGAGATATTTACTGATAAACAGCTACCTACGCAGCATGTTCATGTCGTTCCTAAATGAGCTTTTATCTCTCTCCCCTCACCACAAATCAGATTCTTCTCAGGAGTTCCCAGTACATTATCCTTTCCCCTGTGTAATTACCTTAACAAGTTCCAGCTGTTTTTATTCTCAGAAGGTTTACTCCCTGACATACAGCTGCCTACCCCCTTCGTAAGTGCAGGTCCTAAATGAGCTTTTTTCTCTGTTCCCTCACCACAATCCAGATTCTTTTGGGGAGTTACCAGTACAGTAACCATACCAGGAAGTACTTAGTTTATTAAGCTACTGCTTTTCTTAATCTCAGTGGAGATATTTACTGATAAACAGCTACCTACGCAGCATGTTCATGTCGTTCTTAAATGAGCTTTATCTATCTCCCCTCACCACAAATCAGATTCTTCTGAGGAGTTCCAGTACATTATCCTTTCCCCTGTGTAATTACCTTAACAAGCTCCAGCTGTTTTTATTCTCAGAAGGTTTACTCTCTGATATACAGCTGCCTACCCCCTTCGTAAGTGCAGGTTCTAAATGACCTTTTTTCTCTGTTCCCTCACCACAATCCAGATTCTTTTGGGGAGTTACCAGTACAGTAACCATACCAGAAGTACTTAATTTATTAAGCTACTGCTTTTCTTAATCTCAGTGGAGATATTTACTGAAAAACAGCTACGTACGCAGCATGTTCATGTCGTTCCTAAATGAGCTTTTATCTCTCTCCCCTCACCACAAATCATATTCTTCTGAGGAGTTCCCAGTACATTATCCTTTCTCCTGTGTAATTACATTAACCGGCTCCAGCTGTTTTTATTCTCAGAAGGTTTACTCCCTGATATACAGGTGCCTACCCCCTTCGTAAGTGCAGGTCATAAATGAACTTTTTTCTCTGTTCCCTCACCAAAATCCAGATTCTATTTGGGAGTTACCAGTACAGAATCCATACCAGGAAGTACTTAATTTATTAAGCTACTGCTTTTTTTAATCTCAGTGGAGATATTTACTGATAAACAGCTACCTACGCAGCATGGTCATGTCGTTCTTAAATGAGCTTTTATCTCTCTCCCCTCACCACTAATCACATTCTTCTGAGGAGTTCCCAGTACATTATCCTTTCCCCTGTGTAATTACCTTAACAAGCTCCAGCTGTTTTTATTCTCAGAAGGTTTACTCCCTGATATACAGCTGCCTACCCCCTTCGTAAGTGCAGGTCCTAAATGAGCTTTGTTCTCTGTACCCTCACCACAATCCAGATGCTTTTGGGGAGTTACTAGTACAGTAACCATACCAGGAAGTACTTAATTTATTAAGGTACTGGTTTTCTTAATCTCAGTGGAGATGTTTACTGATAAACAGCTACCTACGCAGCATGTTCATGTCGTTCCTGAATGAGCTCTTATCTCTCTCCCATCACCACAAATCAGATTCTTCTGAAGAGTTCCCAGTACATTATCCTTTCCCCTGTGTAATTACCTTAACAAGCTCCAGCTGTTTTTATTCTCAGAAGGTTTACTCCCTGATATACAGCTGCCTAACACCTTCGTAATTGCAGGTCCTAAATGAGCTTTTTTCTCTGTTCCCTCACCACAATCCAGATTCGTTTGGGGATTTACCAGTACAGTAACCATACCAGGAAGTACTTAATTTATTAAACTACTGCTTTTTTAATCTCAGTGGAGATATTTACTGATAAACAGCTACCTACGCAGCATGGTCATGTCGTTCCTAAATGAGCTTTTATCTCTCTCCCCTCACCACAAATCAGATTCTTCTGAGGAGTTCCCAGTACATTATCCTTTCCCCTGTTTAATTACCTTAACAAGCTCCAGGGGTTTTTATTCTCAGAAGCTTTACTCCCTGATATACAGCTGCCTACCCCCTTCGTAAGTGCAGGTCCTAAATGAGCTTTTTTCTCTGTTCCCTCACCACAATCCAGATTCTTTTGGGGAGTTACCAGTACAGTAACCATACCAGGAATTACTTAATTTATTAAGCTACTGATTTTCTTAATCTCAGTGGAGATATTTACTGATAAACAGCTATGTACGCAGCATGTTCATGTCATTCCTAAATGAGCTTTTATCTGTCTCCCCTCACCACAAATTAGATTCTTCTGAGGAGTTCCCAGTACATTATCCTTTCCCCTGTGTAATTACCTTAACAAGCTCCAGCTGTTTTTTTTCTCAGAAGGTTTACTCCCTGATATACAGCTGCCTACCCCCTTCGTAAGTGCAGGTCCTAAATGAGCTTTTTTCTCTGTTCCCTCACCACAATCCAGATTCTTTTGGGGAGTTCCCAGTACAGTAACCATACCAGGAAATACTTAATTTATTAAGCTACTGCTTTTCTTAATCTCAGTGATGATATTTACTGATAAACAGCTACCTACGCAGCATGTTCATGTCCTTCCTGAATGAGCTCTTATCTGTCTCCCATCACCACAAATCAGATTCTTCTGAAGAGTTCCCAGTACATTATCCTTTCCCCTGTGTAATTACCTTAACAAGCTCCAGCTGTTTTTATTCTCAGAAGGTTTACTCCCTGATATACAGCTGCCTACCACCTTCGTAATTGCAGGTCCTAAATGAGCTTTTTTCTCTTTTCCCTCACCACAATCCAGATTGTTTTGGGAAGTTACCAGTACAGTAACCATACCAGGAAGTACTTAATTTATTAAACTACTGCTTTTTTTAATCTCAGTGGAGATATTTACTGATAAACAGCTACCTACGCAGCATGGTCATGTCGTTCCTAAATGAGCTTTTATCTCTCTTGCCTCAAAACTAATCAGATTCTTCTGAGGAGTTCCCAGTACATTATCCTTTCCCCTGTGTAATTACCTTAACAAGCTCCAGCTGTTTTTATTCTCAGAAGGTTTACTCCCTGATATACAGCTGCCTACCCCCTTCGTAAGTGCAGGTCCTAAATGAGCTTTGTTCTCAGTACCCTCACCACAATCCAGATTCTTTTGGGGAGTTACCAGTACAGGAACCATACCAGGAAGTACTTAATTTATTAAGGTACTGGTTTTCTTAATCTCAGTGGAGATATTTACTGATAAACAGCTACCTACGCAGCATGTTCATGTCGTTCCTAAATGAGCATTTATCTCTCACCCCTCACAACAAATCAGATTCTTCTGAGGAGTTCCCAGTACATTATCCTTTCCCCTGTGTAATTACCTTAACAAGCTCCAGCTGTTTTTATTCTCAGTAGGTTTACTCCCTGATATACAACTGCCTACCCCCTTCGTAAGTGCGGGTCCTAAATGAGCTTTTTTCTATGTTCCCTCACGACAATCCAGATTCTTTTGGGGAGTTACCAGTACAGTAACCATACCAGGAAGTACTTAATTTATTCAGCTACTGCTTTTCTTAATCTCAGTGGAGATATTTACTGATAAACAGCTACCTACGCAGCATGTTCATGTCGTTCCTAAATGAGCATTTATCTCTCACCCCTCACAACAAATCAGATTCTTCTGAGGAGTTCCAGTACATTATCCTTTCCCCTGTGTAATTACCTTAACAAGCTCCAGCTGTTTTTATTCTCAGTAGGTTTACTCCCTGATATACAACTGCCTACCCCCTTCGTAAGTGCGGGTCTTAAATGAGCTTTTTTCTATGTTCCCTCACGACAATCCAGATTCTTTTGGGGAGTTACCAGTACAGTAACCATACCAGGAAGTACTTAATTTATTAAGCTACTGCTTTTCTTAATCTCCGTGGAGATATTTACTGATAAAACAGCTACCTACGCAGCATGTTCATGTCGTTCCTAAATGAGCTTTTATCTCTCTCCCTCACCACAAATCAGATTCTTCTGAGGAGTTCCCAGTACATTATCCTTTCCCCTGTGTAATTACCTTAACAAGCTCCAGCTGTTTTTATTCTCAGAAGGTTTACTCCCTGATATACAGCTGCCTACCCCCTTCTTAAGTGCAGGTCCTAAATGAGCTTTTTTCTCTGTTCCCTCACAACAATCCAGATTCCTTTGGGGAGTTACCAGTACAGTAACCATACCAGGAAGTACTTAATTTATTAAGCTACTGCTTTTCTTAATCTCAGTGGAGATATTTACTGATAAACAGCTACGTACGCAGCATGTTCATGTCGTTCCTAAATGAGCTTTTATCTCTTTCCCGTCACCACAAATCAGATTTTTCTGAGGAGTTCCCAGTACATTATCCTTTCCCCTGTGTAATTACCTTAACAAGCTCCAGCTGTTTTTATTCTCAGAAGGTTTACTCCCTGATATACAGCTGCTTTCCCCCTTCGTAAGTGAAGGTCCTAAATGAGCTTATTTCTCTGGTGCCTCACCACAATCCAGATTCTTTGGGGAGTTACCAGTACAGTAACCATACCAGGAAGTACTTAATTTATTAAGCTACTGCTTTTCTTAATCTCTGTGGAGATATTTACTAATAAACAGCTACCTACGCAGCATGTTCATGTCGTTCCTAAATGAGCTTTTATCTCTCTCCCCTCACCACAAATCAGATTCTTCTGAGGAGTTCCCAGTACATTATCCTTTCCCCTGTGTAATTACCTTAACAAGCTCCAGCTGTTTTTATTCTCAGAAGGTTTACTCCCTGATATACAGCTGCTTACCCCCTTCGTAAGTGAAGGTCCTAATGAGCTTTTTTCTCTCTTCCCTCACCACAATCCAGATTCTTTTGGGGAGTTACCAGTAGAGTAACCATACCAGGAACTACTTAATTTATTAAGCTACTGCTTTTCTTAATCTCACTGGAGATATTTACTGATAAACAGCTACCTACGCAGCTTGTTCATGTCGTTCCTAAATGAGCTTTTATCTCTCTCCCCTCACCACAAATCAGATTCTTCTCAGGAGTTCCCAGTACATTATCCTTTCCCCTGTGTAATTACCTTAACAAGCTCCACCTGTTTTTATTCTCAGAAGGTTTACTCCCTGATATACAGCTGCCTACCCCCTTCGTAAGTGCAGGTCCTAAATGAGCTTTTTTCTCTGTTCCCTCACCACAATCCAGATTCCTTTGGTGAGTTACCAGTACAGTAACCATACCAGGAAGTACTTAATTTATTAAGCTACTGCTTTTCTTAATCTCAGTGGAGATATTTACTGATAAACAGCTACCTACGGCAGCATGTTCATGTCGTTCCTAAATGAGCTTTTATCTCTCTCCTCTCACCACAAATCAGATTCTTCTGAGGAGTTCCCAGTACATTATCCTTTCCCCTGTGTAATTACCTTAACAAGCTCCAGCTGTTTTTATTCTCAGAAGGTTTACTCCCTGATATACAGCTGCCTACCCCCTTCGTAAGTGCAGGTCCTAAATGAGCTTTTTTCTCTGTTCCCTCACCACATTCCAGATTCTTTTTGGGAGTTACTAGTATAGTAACCATACCAGGAAGTACTTAATTTATTAAGCTACTGCTTTTCTTAATCTCAGTGGAGATATTTACTGATAAACAGCTACCTACGCAGCATGGTCATGTCGTTCCTAAATGAGCTTTTATCTCTCTCCCCTCACCACAAATGAGATTCTTCTGAGGAGTTCCCAGTACATTATCCTTTCCCCTGTGTAATTACCTTAACAAGCTCCAGCTGTTTTTATTCTCAGAAGGTTTACTCCCTGATATACAGCTGCCTACCCCCTTCGTAAGTGCAGGTCTTAAATGAGATTTTTTCTCTGTTCCCTCAAAACAATCCAGATTCTTTTGGGTAGTTACCAGTACAGTAACCATACCAGGAAGTACTTAATTTATTAAGATACTGCTTTTCTTAATCTCAGTGGAGATATTTACTGATAAACAGCTACGTACGCAGCATGTTCATGTCCTTCCTAAATGAGCTTTTATCTCTCTCCCCTCACCACAAATCAGATTCTTCTGAGGAGTTCCCAGTACATTATCCTTTCCCCTGTGTAATTACCTTAACAAGCTCCAGCTGATTTTATTCTCAGAAGGTTCACTCCCTGATATACAGCTGCCTACCCCCTTCGTAAGTGCAATTCCTAAATGAGCTTTTTTCTCTGTTCCCTCACCACAATCCAGATTCTTTTGGGGAGTTACCAGTAGAGTAACCATACCAGGAACTACTTAATTTATTAAGCTACTGCTTTTCTTAATCTCACTGGAGATATTTACTGATAAACAGCTACCTACGCAGCATGTTCATGTCGTTCCTAAATGAGCTTTTATCTCTCTCCCCTCACCACAAATCAGATTCTTCTCAGGAGTTCCCAGTACATTATCCTTTCCCCTGTGTAATTACCTTAACAAGCTCCAGCTGTTTTTATTCTGAGAAGGTTTACTCCCTGATATACAGCTGCCTACCCCCTTCGTAAGTGCAGGTCCTAAATGAGCTTTTTTCTCTGTTCCCTCACCACAATCCAGATTCTTTTGGGAGTTACCAGTACAGTAACCATACCAGGAAGTACTTAATTGATTATGCTACTGCTTTTCTTAATCTCTGTGGAGATATTTACTGATAAACATCTACGTACGCAGCATGTTCATGTCGTTCCTAAATGAGCTTTTTTCTCTCTCCCCTCACCACAAATCAGATTCTTCTGAGGAGTTCCCAGTACATTATCCTTTCCCCTGTGTAATTACCTTCACAAGCTCCAGCTGTTTTTATTCTCAGAAGGTTTACTCCCTGATATACAGCTGCCTACCCCCTTCGTAAGTGCAGGTCCTAAATGAGCTTTTTTCTCTGTTCCCTCACCACAATCCAGATTCCTTTGGTGAGTTACCAGTACAGTAAACATACCAGGAAGTACTTAATTTATTAAGCTACTGCTTTTCTTAATCTCAGTGGAGATATTTACTGATAAACAGCTACCTACGCAGCATGTTCATGTCGTTCCTAAATGAGCTATTATCTCTCTCCTCTCACCACAAATCAGATTCTTCTGAGGAGTTCCCAGTACATTATCCTTTCCCCTGTGTAATTACCTTAACAAGCTCCAGCTGTTTTTATTCTCAGAAGGTTTACTCCCTGATATACAGCTGCCTACCCCCTTCGTAAGTGCAGGTCCTAAATGAGCTTTTTTCTCTGTTCCCTCACCACAATCCAGATTCTTTTTGGGAGTTACTAGTATAGTAACCATACCAGGAAGTACTTAATTTATTAAGCTACTGCTTTTCTTAATCTCAGTGGAGATATTTACTGATAAACAGCTACCTACGCAGCATGGTCATGTCGTCCCTAAATGAGCTTTTATCTCTCTCCCCTCACCACAAATGAGATTCTTCTGAGGAGTTCCCAGTACATTATCCTTTCCCCTGTGTAATTACCTTAACAAGCTCCAGCTGTTTTTATTCTCAGAAGGTTTACTCCCTGATATACAGCTGCCTACCCCCTTCGTAAGTGCAGGTCCTAAATGAGCTTTTTTCTCTGTTCCCTCAAAACAATCCAGATTCTTTTGGGTAGTTACCAGTACAGTATCCATACCAGGAAGTACTTAATTTATTAAGCTACTGCTTTTCTTAATCTCAGTGGAGATATTTACTGATAAACAGCTACGTACGCAGCATGTTCATGTCCTTCCTAAATGAGCTTTTATCTCTCTCCCCTCACCACAAATCAGATTCTTTTGACGAGTTCCCAGTACATTATCCTTTCCCCTGTGTAATTACCTTAACAAGCTCCAGCTGTTTTTATTCTCAGAAGGTTTACTCCCTGATATACAGCTGCCTACCCCATTCGTAAGTGCAGGTCCTAAGTGAGCTTTTTTCTCTGTTCCCTCAACAAAATCCAGATTCTTTTGGGGAGTTACCAGTACAGTAATTATACCAGGAAGTACTTAATTTATTAAGCTACTGCTTTTCTTAATTTCAGTGGAGATATTTACTGATAAACAGCTACCTACGCAGCATGTTCATGTCGTTCCTAAATGAGCTTTTATCTCTCTCCCCTCACCACAAATCAGATTCTTCTGAGGAGTTCCCAGTACATTATCCTTTCCCCTGTGTAATTACCTTAACAAGCTCCAGCTGTTTTTATTCTCAGAAGGTTTACTCCCTGATATACAGCTGCCTACCCCCTTCGTAAGTGCAGGTCCTAAAGGAGCTTTTTTCTCTGTACCCTCACCACAATCCAGATTCCTTTGGTGAGTTTCCAGTACAGAAACCATACCAGGAAGTACTTAATTTATTAAGCTACTGCTTTTCTTAATCTCAGTGGAGATATTTACTGATAAACAGCTACCTACGCAGCATGTTCATGTCGTTCCTAAATGAGCTATTATCTCTCTCCTCTCACCACAAATCAGATTCTTCTGAGGAGTTCCCAGTACATTATCCTTTCCCCTGTGTAATTACCTTAACAAGCTCCAGCTGTTTTTATTCTCAGAAGGTTTACTCCCTGATATACAGCTGCCTACCCCTTTCGTAAGTGCAGGTCCTAAATGAGCTTTTTTCTCTGTTCCCTCATCACAATCCAGATTATTTTGGGGAGTTACCAGTACAGTAACCATACCAGGAAGTACTTAATTTATTAAGCTACTTCTTTTCTTAATCTCAGTGAAGATATTTACTGATAAACAGCTACCTACGCAGCATGTTCATGTCGTTCCTAAATGAGCTTTTATCTCTCTCGCCTCACCACAAATAAGATTCTTCTGAGGAGTTCCCAGTACATTATCCTTTCCCCCGTGTAATCACCTTAACAAGCTCCAGCTGTTTTTATTCTCAGAAGGTTTACTCCCTGATACACAGGTGCATACCCCCTTCGTAAGTGCAGGTCCTAAATGAGCTTTTTTCTCTGTTCCTTCACCACAATCCAGATTCTTTTGGGGAGGTACCAGTACAGTAACCATACCAGGAAGTACTTAATTTATTACGCTACTGCTTTTCTTAATCTCAGTGGAGATATTTACTGATAAACAGCTACCTACGCAGCATGTTCATGTCGTTCCTAAATGAGCTTTTATCGCTCTCCCCTCACCACAAATCAGATTCTACTGAGGAGTTCCCAGTACATTATCCTTTCCCCTGTGTAATTACCTTAACAAGCTCCAGCTGTTTTTATTCTCAGAAGGTTTACTCCCTGATACACAGCTGCATACCCCCTTCGTAAGTGCAGGTCCTAAAGGAGCTTTTTTCTCTGTTCCCTCACCACAATCCAGATTCTTTTGGGGAGTTACCAGTACAATAACCATACGAGGAAGTATTTAATTTATTAAGCTACTGCTTTTCTTAATCTCAGTGGAGATATTTACTGATAAGCAGCTACCTACGCAGCATGTTCATGTCCTTCCTAAATGAGCTTTTATCTCTCTCCCCTCACCACAAATCAGATTCTTCTGAGGAGTTCCCAGTACATTATCCTTTCCCCTGTGTAATTACCTTAAAAAGCTCCAGCTGTTTTTATTCTCAGAAGGTTTACTCCCTGATATACAGCTGCCTACCCCCTTCGTAAGTGCAGGTCCTAAATGAGCTTTTTTCTCTGTTCCCTCACCACAATCCAGATTCTTTTGGGGAGTTACCAGTACAGTAACCATACCAGGAAGTACTAAATTTATTAAGCTACTGCTTTTCTTAATCTCAGTGGAGATATTTACTGATAAACAGCTACCTACGCAGCATGTTCATGTCGTTCCTAAATGAGCTTTTTTCTCTCTCCCCTCACCACAAATGAGTTTCTTCTGAGGAGTTCCCAGTACATTATCCTTTCCCCTGTGTAATTACCTTAACAAGCTCCAGCTGTTTTTCTTCTCAGAAGGTTTACTCCCTGATATACAGCTGCCTACCCCCTTCGTAAGAGCAGTTCGTAAATGAGCTTTTTTCTCTGTTCCCTCACCACAATCCAGGTTCTTTTGGGGAGGTACCAGTACAGTAAGCATACCAGAAGTACTTAATTTATTAAGCTACTTCTTTTCTTAATCTCAGTGGAGATATTTACTGATAAACAGCTACCTACGCAGCACGTTCATGTCGTTCCTAAATGAGCTTTTATCTCTCTCCCCTCACCACAAATCAGATTCTTCTGAGGAGTTCCCAGTACATTATCCTTTCCCCTGTGTAATTAACTTAACAAGCTCCAGCTGTTTTTATTCTCAGAAGGTTTACTCCCTGATATACAGCTGCCTACCCCCTTCGTAAGTGCAGGTCTTAAATGAGCTTTTTTCTCTGTTCCTTCACCACAATCCAGATTCTTTGGGGGAGTTACCAGTACCATAACCATACCAGGAAGTACTTAATTTATTAAGCTACTGCTTTTTTTAATCTCAGTGGAGATATTTACTGATAAACAGCTACCTACGCAGCATGTTCATGTCGTTCCTAAATGAGCTTTTAACTCTCTCCCCTCACCACAAATAAGATTCTTCTGAGGAGTTCCAAGTACATTATCCTTTCCCCTGTGTAATTACCTTAACAAGCTCCAGCTGTTTTTATTCTCAGAAGATTTACTCCCTGATATACAGCTGCCTACCCCCTTCGTAAGAGCAGTTCGTAAATGAGCTTTTTTCGCTGTTCCCTCACCACAATCCAGGTTCTTTTGGGGAGGTACCAGTACAATAAGCATACCAGAAGTACTTAATTTATTAAGCTACTTCTTTTCTTAATCTCAGTGGAGATATTTACTGATAAACAGCTACCTACGCAGCATGTTCATGTCGTTCCTAAATGAGCTTTTATCTCTCTCCCCTCACCACAAATAAGATTCTTCTGAGGAGTTCCCAGTACATTATCCTTTCCCCCGTGTAATCACCTTAACAAGCTCCAGCTGTTTTTATTCTCAGAAGGTTTACTCCCTGATACACAGCTGCATACCCCCTTCGTAAGTGCAGGTCCTAAAGGAGCTTTTTTCTCTGTTCCCTCACCACAATCCAGATTCTTTTGGGGAGTTACCAGTACAGTAACCATACCAGGAAGTATTTAATTTATTAAGCTACTGCTTTTCTTAATCTCAGTGGAGATATTTACTGATAAGCAGCTACCTACGCAGCATGTTCATGTCCTTCCTAAATGAGCTTTTATCTCTCTCCCCTCACCACAAATCAGATTCTTCTGAGGAGTTCCCAGTACATTATCCTTTCCCCTGTGTAATTACGTTAAAAAGCTCCAGCTGTTTTTATTCTCAGAAGGTTTACTCCCTGATATACAGCTGCCTACCCCCTTCGTAAGTGCAGGTCCTAAATGAGCTTTTTTCTCTGTTCCCTCACAAAAATCCAGATTCTTTTGGGGAGTTACCAGTACAGTAACTATACCAGGAAGTACTTAATTTATTAAGCTACTGCTTTTCTTAATCTCAGTGGAGATATTTACTGATAAACAGCTACCTACGCAACATGTTCATGTCGTTCCTAAATGAGCTTTTATCTCTCTCCTCTCACCACAAATCAGATTCTTCTGAGGAGTTCCCAGTACATTATCCTTTCCCCTGTGTAATTACCTTAACAAGCGCCAGCTGTTTTTATTCTCAGAAGGTTTACTCCCTGATATACAGCTGCCTACCCCCTTCGTAAGTGCAGGTCCTAAATGAGCTTTTTTCTCTGTTCCCTCACCACAATCCAGATTCTTTTTGGGAGTTACTAGTATAGTAACCATACCAGGAAGTACTTAATTTATTAAGCTACTGCTTTTCTTAATCTCAGTGGAGATATTTACTGATAAACAGCTACCTACGCAGCATGGTCATGTCGTTCCTAAATGAGCTTTTATCTCTCTCCCCTCACCACAAATGAGATTCTTCTGAGGAGTTCCCAGTACATTATCCTTTCCCCTGTGTAATTACCTTAACAAGCTCCAGCTGTTTTTATTCTCAGAAGGTTTACTCCCTGATATACAGCTGCCTACCCCCTTCGTAAGTGCAGGTCCTAAATGAGCTTTTTTCTCTGTTCCCTCAAAACAATCCAGATTCTTTTGGGTAGTTACCAGTACAGTAACCATACCAGGAAGTACTTAATTTATTAAGCTACTGCTTTTCTTAATCTCAGTGGAGATATTTACTGATAAACATCTACGTACGCAGCATGTTCATGTCGTTCCTAAATGAGCTTTTATCTCTCTCCCCTCACCACAAATCAGATTCTTCTGCGGAGTTCCCAGTACATTACCTTTCCCCTGTGTAATTACCTTAACAAGCTCCAGCTGATTTTATTCTCAGAAGGTTCACTCCCTGATATACAGCTGCCTACCCCCTTCGTAAGTGCAATTCCTAAATGAGCTTTTTTCTCTGTTCCCTCACCACAATCCAGATTCTTTTGGGGAGTTACCAGTAGAGTAACCATACCAGGAACTACTTAATTTATTAAGCTACTGCTTTTCTTAATCTCACTGGAGATATTTACTGATAAACAGCTACCTACGCAGCATGTTAATGTCGTTCCTAAATGAGCTTTTATCTCTCTCCCCTCACCACAAATCAGATTCTTCTGAGGAGTTCCCAGTACATTATTCTTTCCCCTGTGTAATTACCTTAACAAGATCCACCTGTTTTTATTCTGAGAAGGTTTACTCCCTGATATACAGCTGCCTACCCCCTTCGTAAGTGCAGGTCCTAAATGAGCTTTTTTCTCTGTTCCCTCACCACAATCCAGATTCTTTTGGGGAGTTACCAGTACAGTAACCATACCAGGAAGTACTTAATTGATTAAGCTACTGCTTTTCTTAATCTCTGTGGAGATATTTACTGATAAACATCTACGTATGCAGCATGTTCATGTCGTTCCTAAATGAGCTTTTTTCTCTCTCCCCTCACCACAAATCAGATTCTTCTGAGGATTTCCCAGTACATTATCCTTTCCCCTGTGTAATTACCTTAACAAGCTCCAGCTGTTTTTATTCTCAGAAGGTTTACTCCCTGATATACAGCTGCCTACCATCTTCATAAGTGCAGGTCCTAAATGAGCTTTTTTCTCTGTTCCCTCACCACAATCCAGATTCCTTTGGGGAGTTACCAGTACAGTAACCATACCAGGAAGTACTTAATTTATTAAGCTACTGCTTTTCTTAATCTCAGTGGAGATATTTACTGATAAACAGCTACCTACGCAGCATGTTCATGTCGTTCCTAAATGAGCTTTTATCTCTCTCCTCTCACCACAAATCAGATTCTTCTGAGGAGTTCCCGGTACATTATCCTTTCCCCTGTGTAATTACCTTAACAAGCTCCAGCTGTTTTTATTCTCAGAAGGTTGACTCCCTGATATACAGCTGCCTACCCCCTTCGTAAGTGCAGGTCCTAAATGAGCTTTTTTCTCTGTTCCCTCACCACAATCCAGATTCTTTTGGGGAGTTACTAGTATAGTAACCATACCAGGAAGTACTTAATTTATTAAGCTACTGCTTTTCTTAATCTCAGTGGAGATATTTACTGATAAACAGCTACCTACGCAGCATGGTCATGTCGTTCCTAAATGAGCTTTTATCTCTCTCCCCTCACCACAAATGAGATTCTTCTGAGGAGTTCCCAGTACATTATCCTTTCCCCTTTGTAATTACCTTAACAAGCTCCAGCTGTTTTTATTCTCAGAAGGTTTACTCCCTGATATACAGCTGCCTACCCCCTTCGTAAGTGCAGGTCCTAAATGAGCTTTTTTCTCTGTTCCCTCAAAACAATCCAGATTCTTTTGGGTAGTTACCAGTACAGTAACCATACCAGGAAGTACTTAATTTATTAAGCTACTGCTTTTCTCAATCTCAGTGGAGATATTTACTGATAAACATCTACGTACGCAGCATGTTCATGTCGTTCCTAAATGAGCTTTTATCTCTCTCCCCTCACCACAAATCAGATTCTTCTGCGGAGTTCCCAGTACATTACCTTTCCCCTGTGTAATTACCTTAACAAGCTCCAGCTGATTTTATTCTCAGAAGGTTCACTCCCTGATATACAGCTGCCTACCCCCTTCGTAAGTGCAATTCCTAAATGAGCTTTTTTCTCTGTTCCCTCACCACAATCCAGATTCTTTTGGGGAGTTACCAGTAGAGTAACCATACCAGGAACTACTTAATTTATTAAGCTACTGCTTTTCTTAATCTCACTGGAGATATTTACTGATAAACAGCTACCTACGCAGCATGTTCATGTCGTTCCTAAATGAGCTTTTATCTCTCTCCCCTCACCACAATTCAGATTCTTCTGAGGAGTTCCCAGTACATTATTCTTTCCCCTGTGTAATTACCTTAACAAGCTCCACCTGTTTTTATACTGAGAAGGTTTACTCCCTGATATACAGCTGCCTACCCCCTTCGTAAGTGCAGGTCCTAAATGAGCTTTTTTCTCTGTTCCCTCACCACAATCCAGATTCTTTTGGGGAGTTACCAGTACAGTAACCATACCAGGAAGTACTTAATTGATTAAGCTACTGCTTTTCTTAATCTCTGTGGAGATATTTACTGATAAACATCTACGTATGCAGCATGTTCATGTCGTTCCTAAATGAGCTTTTTTCTCTCTCCCCTCACCACAAATCAGATTCTTCTGAGGATTTCCCAGTACATTATCCTTTCCCCTGTGTAATTACCTTAACAAGCTCCAGGTGTTTTTATTCTCAGAAGGTTTACTCCCTGATATACAGCTGCCTACCCCCTTCGTAAGTGCAGGTCCTAAATGAGCTTTTTTCTCTGTTCCCTCACCACAATCCAGATTCCTTTGGGGAGTTACCAGTACAGTAACCATACCAGGAAGTACTTAATTTATTAAGCTACTGCTTTTCTTAATCTCAGTGGAGATATTTACTGATAAACAGCTACCTACGCAGCATGTTCATGTCGTTCCTAAATGAGCTTTTATCTCTCTCCTCTCACCACAAATCAGATTCTTCTGAGGAGTTCCCGGTACATTATCCTTTCCCCTGTGTAATTACCTTAACAAGCTCCAGCTGTTTTTATTCTCAGAAGGTTGACTCCCTGATATACAGCTGCCTACCCCCTTCGTAAGTGCAGGTCCTAAATGAGCTTTTTTCTCTGTTCCCTCACCACAATCCAGATTCTTTTGGGAGTTACCAGTACAGTAACCATACCAGGAAGTACTTAGTTTATTAAGCTACTGCTTTTCTTAATCTCAGTGGAGATATTTACTGATAAACAGCTACCTATGCAGCATGTTCATGTCGTTCCTAAATGAGCTTTTATCTCTCTCCCCTCACCACAAATCAGATTTTTCTGAGGAGTTCCCAGTACATTATCCTTTCCCCTGTTTAATTACCTTAACAAGCTCCAGCTGTTTTTATTCTCAGAAGGTTTACTCCGTGATATACAGCTGACTACCCCCTTCGTAAGTGCAGGTCCTAAATGAGCTTTTTTCTCTGTTCCCTCACCACAATCCAGGTTCTTTTGGGGAGGTACCAGTACAGTAAGCATACCAGAAGTACTTAATTTATTAAGCTACTTCTTTTCTTAATTTCAGTGAAGATATTTACTGATAAACAGCTACCTACGCAGCATGTTCATGTCGTTCATAAATGAGCTTTTATCTCTCTCGCCTCACCACAAATAAGATTCTTCTGAGGAGTTCCCAGTACATTATCCTTTCCCCCGTGTAATCACCTTAACAAGCTCCAGCTGTTTTTATTCTCAGAAGGTTTACTCCCTGATACACAGCTGCATACCCCCTTCGTAAGTGCAGGTCTTAAATGAGCTTTTTTCACTGTTCCTTCACCACAATCCAGATTCTTTTGGGGAGGTACCAGTACAGTAACCATACCAGGAAGTACTTAATTTATTACGCTACTGTTCTTCTTAATCTCAGTGGAGATATTTACTGATAAACAGCTACCTACGCAGCATGTTCATGTCGTTCCTAAATGAGCTTTTATCTCTCTCCCCTCACCACAAATCAGATTCTTCTGAGGAGTTCCCAGTACATTTTCCTTTCCCCTGTGTAATTACCTTAACAAGCTCCAGCTGTTTTTATTCTCAGAAGATTTACTCCCTGATATACTGCTGCCTACCTCTTTCGTAAGTGCAAATCCTAAATGAGCTTTTTTCTCTGTTCCCTCACCACAATCCAGATTCTTTTGGGGAGTTACCAGTACAGTAACCATACCAGGAAGCACTTAATTTATTAAGCTACTGCTTTTCTTAATCACAGTGGAGATATTTACTGATAAACAGCTACCTACGCAGCATGTTCATGTCGTTCCTAAATGAGCTTTTATCTCTCTCCCCTCACCACAAATCAGATTCTTCTGAGGAGTTCCCAGTACATTATCCTTTCCCCTGTGTAATTACCTTAACAAGCGCCAGCTGTTTTTATTCTCAGAAGGTTTACTCCCTGATATACAGCTGCCTACCCCCTTCGTAAGTGCAGGTCCTAAAGGAGCTTTTTTCTCTATTCCCTCACCACAATCCAGATTCTTTTGGGGAGTTACCAGTACAGTAACCATACCAGGAAGTACTTAATTTATTAAGCTACTGCTTTTCTTAATCTCATTGGAGATATTTACTGATAAACAGCTACCTACGCAGCATGTTCATGTCGTTCCTAAATGAGCTTTTATCTCTCTCCTCTCACCACAAATCAGATTCTTCTGAGGAGTTCCCAGTACATTATCCTTTCCCCTGTGTAATTACCTTAACAAGCTCCAGCTGTTTTTATTCTCAGAAGGTTTACTCCCTGATATACAGCTGCCTACCCCCTTCGTAAGTGCAGGTCCTAAATGAGCTTTTTTCTCTGTTCCCTCACCACAATCCAGATTCTTTTGGGAGTTACTAGTATAGTAACCATACCAGGAAGTACTTAATTTATTAAGCTACTGCTTTTCTTAATCTCAGTGGAGATATTTACTGATAAACAGCTACCTACGCAGCATGGTCATGTCGTTCCTAAATGAGCTTTTATCTCTCTCCCCTCACCACAAATGAGATTCTTCTGAGGAGTTCCCAGTACATTATCCTTTCCCCTGTGTAATTACCTTAACAATCTCCAGCTGTTTTTATTCTCAGAAGGTTTACTCCCTGATATACAGCTGCCTACCCCCTTCGTAAGTGCAGGTCTTAAATGAGCTTTTTTCTCTGTTCCCTCAAAACAATCCAGATTCTTTTGGGTAGTTACCAGTACAGTAACCATACCAGGAAGTACTTAATTTATTAAGCTACTGCTTTTCTTAATCTCAGTGGAGATATTTACTGATAAACATCTACGTACGCAGCATGTTCATGTCCTTCCTAAATGAGCTTTTATCTCTCTCCCCTCACCACAAATCAGATTCTTCTGAGGAGTTCCCAGTACATGATCCTTTCCCCTGTGTAATTACCTTAACAAGCTCCAGCTGTTTTTATTCTCAGAAGGTTTACTCCCTGATATACAGCTGCCTACCCCCTTCGAAATTGCAGGTCCTAAATGCGCTTTTTTCTCTGTTCCCTCACAACAAACCAGATTCTTTTGGGAGTTACCAGTACAGTATCCATACCAGGAAGTACTTAATTTATTAAGCTACTGCTTTTCTTAATCTCAGTGGAGATATTTACTGATAAATATCTACGTACGCAGCATGTTCATGTCGTTCCTAAATGAGCTTTTATCTCTCTCCCCTCACCACAAATCAGATTCTTCTGCGGAGTTCCCAGTACATTACCTTTCCCCTGTGTAATTACCTTAACAAGCTCCAGCTGATTTTATTCTCAGAAGGTTCATCCCTGATATACAGCTGCCTACCCCCTCCGTAAGTGCAATTCCTAAATGAGCTTTTTTCTCTGTTCCCTCACCACAATCCAGATTCTTTTGGGGAGTTACCAGTAGAGTAACCATACCAGGAACTACTTAATTTATTAAGCTACTGCTTTTCTTAATCTCACGGAGATATTTACTGATAAACAGCTACCTACGCAGCATGTTCATGTCGTTCCTAAATGAGCTTTTATCTCTCTCCCCTCACCACAAATCAGATTCTTCTGAGGAGTTCCCAGTACATTATCCTTTCCCCTGTGTAATTACTTAACAAGCTCCAGCTGTTTTTATTCTGAGAAGGTTTACTCCCTGATATACAGCTGCCTACCCCCTTCGTAAGTGCAGGTCCTAAATGAGCTTTTTTCTCTGTTCCCTCACCACAATCCAGATTCTTTTGGAGAGTTACCAGTACAGTAACCATACCAGGAAGTACTTAATTGATTAAGCTACTGCTTTTCTTAATCTCTGTGGAGATATTTACTGATAAACATCTACGTACGCAGCATGTTCATGTCGTTCCTAAATGAGCTTTTTTCTCTCTCCCTCACCACAAATCAGATTCTTCTGAGGAGTTCCCAGTACATTATCCTTTCCCCTGTGTAATTACCTTAACAAGCTCCAGCTGTTTTTATTCTCAGAAGGTTTACTCCCTGATATACAGCTGCCTACCCCCTTCGTAAGTGCAGGTCCTAAATGAGCTTTTTCTCTGTTCCCTCACCACAATCCAGATTCCTTTGGGAGTTACCAGTACAGTAAACATACCAGGAAGTACTTAATTTATTAAGCTACTGCTTTTCTTAATCTCAGTGGAGATATTTACTGATAAACAGCTACCTACGCAGCATGTTCATGTCGTTCCTAAATGAGCTTTTATCTCTCTCCTCTCACCACAAATCAGATTCTTCTGAGGAGTTCCCAGTACATTATCCTTTCCCCTGTGTAATTACCTTAACAAGCTCCAGCTGCTTTTTTATTCTCAGAAGGTTTACTCCCTGATATACAGCTGCCTACCCCCTTCGTAAGTGCAGGTCCTAAATGAGCTTTTTTCTCTGTTCCCTCACCACAATCCAGATTCTTTTTGGGAGTTACTAGTATAGTAACCATACCAGGAAGTACTTAATTTATTAAGCTACTGCTTTTCTTATTCTCAGTGGAGATATTTACTGATAAACAGCTACCTACGCAGCATGGTCATGTCGTTCCTAAATGAGCTTTTATCTCTCTGTTCCCTCACCACAAATGAGATTCTTCTGAGGAGTTCCCAGTACATTATCCTTTCCCCTGTGTAATTACCTTAACAAGCTCCAGCTGCTTTTTTATTCTCAGAAGGTTTACTCCCTGATATACAGCTGCCTACCCCCTTCATAAGTGCAGGTCCTAAATGAGCTTTTTTCTCTGTTCCCTCAAAACAATCCAGATTCTTTTGGGTAGTTACCAGTACAGTAACCATACCAGGAAGTACTTAATTTATTAAGCTACTGCTTTTCTTAATCTCAGTGGAGATATTTACTGATAAACAGCTACGTACGCGGCATGTTCATGTCCTTCCTAAATGAGCTTTTATCTCCCTCCCCTCAAAACAAATCAGATTCTTTTGACGAGTTCCCAGTACATTATCCTTTCCCCTGTGTAATTACCTTAACAAGCTCCAGCTGTTTTTATTCTCAGAAGGTTTACTCCCTGATATACAGCTGCCTACCCCATTCGTAAGTGCAGGTCCTAAATGAGCTTTTTTCTCTGTTCCCTCAACAAAATCCAGATTCTTTTGGGGAGTTACCAGTACAGTAATCATACCAGGAAGTACTTAATTTATTAAGCTACTGCTTTTCTTAATTTCAGTGGAGATATTTACTGATAAACAGCTACCTACGCAGCATGTTCATGTCGTTCCTAAATGAGCTTTTATCTCTCTCCCCTCACCACAAATCAGATTCTTCTGAGGAGTTCCCAGTACATTATCCTTTCCCCTGTGTAATTACCTTAACAAGCTCCAGCTGTTTTTATTCTGAGAAGGTTTACTCCCTGATATACAGCTGCCTACCCCCTTCGTAAGTGCAGGTCCTAAATGAGCTTTTTTCTCTGTTCCCTCACCACAATCCAGATTCTTTTGGGAGTTACCAGTACAGTAACCATACCAGGAAGTACTTAATTTATTAAGCTACTGCTTTTCTTAATCTCAGTGGAGATATTTACTGATAAACAGCTACCTACGCAGCATGTTCATGTCGTTCCTAAATGAGCTTTTATCTCTCTCCCCTCACCACAAATCAGATTCTTCTGAGGAGTTCCCAGTACATTATCCTTTCCCCTGTGTAATTACCTTAACAAGCTCCAGCTGTTTTTATTCTCAGAAGGTTTACTCCCTCATATACAGCTGCCTCCTCCTTCGTAAGTGCAGGTCCTAAATGAGCTTTTTTCTCTGTTCCCCTCACCACAATCCAGATTCTTTTGGGGAGTTACCAGTACAGTAACCATACTAGGAAGTACTTAATTTATTAAGCTTCTGCTTTTCTTAATCTCAGTGGAGATATTTACTGATAAACAGCTACCTACGCAGCATGTTCATGTCGTTCCTAAATGAGCTTTTATCTCTCTCCCGTCACCACAAATCAGATTCTTCTGAGGAGTTCCCAGTACATTATCCTTTCCCCTGTGTAATTACCATAACAAACTCCAGCTGTTTTTATTCTCAGAAGGTTGACTCCCTGATATACAGCTGCCTACCCCCTTCGTAAGTGCAGGTCCTAAATGAGCTTTTTTCTCTGTTCCCTCACCACAATCCAGATTCTTTTGGGGAGTTACCAGTACAGTAACCATACCAGGAAGTACTTAATTTATTAAGCTACTGCTTTTCTTAATCTCAGTGGAGATATTTACTGATAAACAGCTACCTATGCAGCATGTTCATGTCGTTCCTAAATGAGCTTTTTATCTCTCTCCCCTCACCACAAATCAGATTTTCCTGAGGAGTTCCCAGTACATTATCCTTTCCCCTGTTTAATTACCTTAACAAGCTCCAGCTGTTTTTATTCTCAGAAAGTTTACTCCGTGATATACAGCTGACTACCCCCTTCGTAAGTGCAGGTCCTAAATGAGCTTTTTTCTCTGTTCCCTCACCACAATCCAAGTTCTTTTGGGGAGGTACCAGTACAGTAAGCATACCAGAAGTACTTAATTTATTAAGCTACTTCTTTTCTTAATCTCAGTGAAGATATTTACTGATAAACAGCTACCTACGCAGCATGTTCATGTCGTTCCTAAATGAGCTTTTATCTCTCTCGCCTCACCACAAATAAGATTCTTCTGAGGAGTTCCCAGTACATTATCCTTTCCCCCGTGTAATCACCTTAACAAGCTCCAGCTGTTTTTATTCTCAGAAGCTTTACTCCCTGATACACAGCTGCATACCCCCTTCGTAAGTGCAGGTCTTAAATGAGCTTTTTTCTCTGTTCCTTCACCACAATCCAGATTCTTTTGGGGAGGTACCAGTACAGTAACCATACGAGGAAGTATTTAATTTATTAAGCTACTGCTTTTCTTAATCTCAGTGGAGATATTTACTGATAAGCAGCTACCTACGCAGCATGTTCATGTCCTTCCTAAATGAGCTTTTATCTCTCTCCCCTCACCACAAATCAGATTCTTCTGAGGAGTTCCCAGTACATTATCCTTTCCCCTGTGTAATTACCTTAAAAAGCTCCAGCTGTTTTTATTCTCAGAAGGTTTACTCCCTGATATACAGCTGCCTACCCCCTTCGTAAGTGCAGGTCCTAAATGAGCTTTTTTCTCTGTTCCCTCACCACAATCCAGATTCTTTTGGGGAGTTACCAGTACAGTAACCATACCAGGAAGTACTTAATTTATTAAGCTACTGCTTTTCTTAATCTCAGTGGAGATATTTACTGATAAACAGCTACCTACGCAGCATGTTCATGTCGTTCCTAAATGAGCTTTTATCTCTCTCCCCTCACCACAAATGAGATTCTTCTGAGGAGTTCCCAGTACATTATCCTTTCCCCTGTGTAATTACCTTAACAAGCTCCAGCTGTTTTTCTTCTCAGAAGGTTTACTCCCTGATATACAGCTGCCTATCCCCTTCGTAAGAGCAGTTCGTAAATGAGCTTTTTTCTCTGTTCCCTCACCACAATCCAGGTTCTTTTGGGGAGGTACCAGTACAGTAAGCATACCAGAAGTACTTAATTTATTAAGCTACTTCTTTTCTTAATCTCAGTGGAGATATTTACTGATAAACAGCTACCTACGCAGCACGTTCATGTCGTTCCTAAATGAGCTTTTATCTCTCTCCCCTCACCACAAATCAGATTCTTCTGAGGAGTTCCCAGTACATTATCCTTTCCCCTGTGTAATTCCCTTAACAAGCTCCAGCTGTTTTTATTCTCAGAAGGTTTACTCCCTGATATACAGCTGCCTAACCCCTTCGTAAGTGCAGGTCTTAAATGAGCTTTTTTCTCTGTTCCTTCACCACAATCCAGATTCTTTGGGGGAGTTACCAGTACCATAACCATACCAGGAAGTACTTAATTTATTAAGCTACTGCTTTTCTTAATCTCAGTGGAGATATTTACTGATAAACAGCTACCTACGCAGCATGTTCATGTCGTTCCTAAATGAGCTTTTAACTCTCTCCCCTCACCACAAATAAGATTCTTCTGAGGAGTTCCAAGTACATTATCCTTTCCCCTGTGTAATTACCTTAACAAGCTCCAGCTGTTTTTATTCTCAGAAGGTTTACTCCCTGATATACAGCTGCCTACCCCCTTCGTAAGAGCAGTTCGTAAATGAGCTTTTTTCGCTGTTCCCTCACCACAGTCCAGGTTCTTTTGGGAGTACCAGTACAGTAAGCATACCAGAAGTACTTAATTTATTAAGCTACTTCTTTTCTTAATCTCAGTGGAGATATTTACTGATAAACAGCTACCTACGCAGCATGTTCATGTCGTTCCTAAATGAGCTTTTATCTCTCTCCCCTCACCACAAATAAGATTCTTCTGAGGAGTTCCCAGTACATTATCCTTTCCCCCGTGTAATCACCTTAACAAGCTCCAGCTGTTTTTATTCTCAGAAGGTTGACTCCCTGATACACAGCTGCATACCCCCTTCGTAAGTGCAGGTCCTAAAGGAGCTTTTTTCTCTGTTCCCTCACCACAATCCAGATTCTTTTGGGGAGTTACCAGTACAGTAACCATACCAGGAAGTATTTAATTTATTAAGCTACTGCTTTTCTTAATCTCAGTGGAGATATTTACTGATAAGCAGCTACCTACGCAGCATGTTCATGTCCTTCCTAAATGAGCTTTTATCTCTCTCCCCTCACCACAAATCAGATTCTTCTGAGGAGTTCCCAGTACATTATCCTTTCCCCTGTGTAATTACGTTAAAAAGCTCCAGCTGTTTTTATTCTCAGAAGGTTTACTCCCTGATATACAGCTGCCTACCCCCTTCGTAAGTGCAGGTCCTAAATAAGCTTTTTTCTCTGTTCCCTCACCTCATTCCAGATTCTTTTGGGGAGTTACCAGTAGAGTAACCATACCAGGAAGTACTTAATTTATTAAGCTACTGCTTTTCTTAATCTCAGTGGAGATATTTACTGATAAACAGCTACCTACGCAGCATGTTCATGTTGTTCCTAAATGAGCTTTTATGTCTCTCCCCTCACCACAAATCAGATTCTTCTGAGGAGTTCCCAGTACATTATCCTTTCCCCTGTGTAATTACCTTAACAAGCTCCAGCTGTTTTTATTCTCAGAAGGTTTACTCCCTGATATACAGCTGCCTACCACCTTCGTAAGTGCAGGTCTTAAATGAGCTTTTTTCTCTGTTCCTTCACCACAATCCAGATTCTTTTGGGGAGTTACCAGTACAGTAACCATACCTGGAAGTACTTAATTTATTAAGCTACTGCTTTTCTTAATCTCAGTGGAGATATTTACTGATAAACAGCTACCTACGCAGCATGTTCATGTCGTTCCTAAATGAGCTTTTATCTCTCTCCCTCACCAAAAATGAGATTCTTCTGAGGAGTTCCCAGTACATTATCCTTTCCCCTGTGTAATTACCTTAACAAGCTCCAGCTGTTTTTATTCTCAGAAGGTTTACTCCCTGATATACAGCTGCCTACCCCCTTCGTAAGTGCAGGTCCTAAATGAGCTTTTTTCTCTGTTCCCTCACCACAATCCAGATTCTTTTGGGGAGTTACCAGTACAGTAACTATACCAGGAAGTACTTAATTTATTAAGCTACTGCTTTTCTTAATCTCAGTGGAGATATTTATTGATAAATAGCTACCTACGCAGCATGTTCATGTCGTTCTTAAATGAGCTTTTAACTCTCTCCCCTCACCACAAATAAGATTCTTCTGAGGAGTTCCAAGTACATTATCCTTTCCCCTGTGTATTAACCTTAACAAGCTCCAGCTGTTTTTATTCTCAGAAGGATTACTCCCTGATATACAGCTGCCTACCCCCTTCGTAAGTGCAGTTCCTAAATGAGCTTTTTTCTCTGTTCCCTCACCACAATCCAGATTCTTTTGGGGAGTTACCAGTACAGTAACCATACCAGGAAGTACTTAATTTCTTAAGTTACTGCTTTTCTTAATCTCAGTGGAGATATTTACTGATAAACAGCTACCTACGCAGCATGTTCATGTCGTTCCTAAATGAGCTTTTTTCTCTTTCCCCTCACCAAAAATCAGATTCTTTTGAGGAGTTCCCAGTACATTATCCTTTCCCCTGTGTAATTACCTTAACAAGCTCCAGCTGTTTTTATTCTCAGAAGGTTTACTCCCTGATATACAGCTGCCTACCCTTCGTAAGTGCAAGTCCTAAATGAGCTTTTTCTCTGTTCCCTCACCACAATCCAGATTCTTTTGGGAGTTACCAGTACAGTAACCATACCAGGAAGTACTTAATTTATTAAGCTACTGCTTTTCTTAATCTCAGTGGAGATATTTACTGATAAACAGCTACCTACGCAGCATGTTCATGTCGTTTCTAAATGAGTTTTATCTCTCTCCCCTCACCACAAATCAGATTCTTCTGAGGAGTTCCCAGTACATTATCCTTTCCCCTGTGTAATTACCTTAACAAGCTCCAGCTGTTTTTATTCTCAGAAGGTTACTCCCTGATATACAGCTGCCTACCCTCTTCTAAGTGCAGGTCCTAAATGAGCTTTTTTCTCTGTTCCCTCAACAATCCAGATTCTTTGGGAGTTACCAGTACAGTACCATACCAGGAAGTACTTAATTTATTAAGCTACTGCTTTTCTTAATCTCAGTGGAGATATTTACTGATAACAGCTACCTACGCAGCATGTCCATGTCGTTCCTAAATGAGCTTTTAACTCTCTCCCTCACCACAAATAAGATTCTTCTGAGGAGTTCCAGTACATTATCCTTTTCCCTGTGTAATTACCTTAACAAGCTCCAGCTGTTTTTATTCTCAGAAGGTTTACTCCCTGATATACAGCTGCCTACCCCCTTCGTAAGAGCAGTTCTAAATGAGCTTTTTTCTCTGTTCCCTCACCACAATCCAGTTCTTTTGGGGAGTTACCAGTACAGTAATCCATACCAGAAGTACTAATTTATTAAGCTACTTCCTTTCTTAATCTCGGTGGAGATATTTACTGATAAACAGCTACCTACGCAGCATGTTCATGTCGTTCCTAAATGAGCTTTTATCTCTCTCCCCTCACCACAAATCCAGATTCTTCTGAGGAGTTCCCAGTACATTATCCTTTCCCCCGTGTAATACCTTAACAAGCTCCAGCTGTTTTTATTCTCAGAAGGTTTACTCCCTGATACACAGCTGCTACCCCCTTCGTAAGTGCAGGTCCTAAATGAGCTTTTTTCTCTGTTCCCTCAACAATCCAGATTCTGTTGGGGAGTTACCAGTACAGTAACCATACCAGGAAGTACTTAATTTATTAAGCTACTGCTTTTCTTAATCTCAGTGGAGATATTTACTGATAAACAGCTACCTACGCAGCATGTTCATGTCGTTCCTAAATGAGCTTTTAACTCTCTCCCCTCACCACAAATAGATTCTTCTGAGGAGTTCCAAGAACATTATCCTTTCCCCTGTGTAATTACCTTAACAAGCTCCAGCTGTTTTTATTCTCAGAAGGTTTACTCCCTGATATACAGCTGCTACCCCCTTCGTAAGAGCAGTTCGTAAATGAGCTTTTTTCTCTGTTCCCTCCCCACAATCCAGGTTCTTTTGGGGAGGTACCAGTACAGTAAGCATACCAGAAGTACTTAATTTATTAAGCTACTTCCTTTCTTAATCTCGGTGGAGATATTTACTGATAAACAGCTACCTACGCAGCATGTTCATGTCGTTCCTAAATGAGCTTTTATCTCTCTCCCCTCACCACAAATAAGATTCTTCTGAAGAGTTCCCAGTACATTATCCTTTCCCCCGTGTAATACCTTAACAAGCTCCAGCTGTTTTTATTCTCAGAAGGTTTACTCCCTGATAAACAGCTGCATACCCCCTTCGTAAGTGCAGGTCCTAAATGAGCTTTTTTCTCTGTTCCTCACCACAATCCAGATTCTTTTGGGGAGTTACCAGTACAGTAACCATACGAGGAAGTATTTAATTTATTAAGCTACTGCTTTTCTTAATCTCAGTGGAGATATTTACTGATAACAGCTACCTACGCAGCATGTTCATGTCTTTCCTAAATGAGCTTTTATCTCTCTCCCCTCACCACAAATCAGATTCTTCTGAGGAGTTCCCAGTACATTATCCTTTCCCCTGTGTAATTACCTTAAAAAGCTCCAGCTGTTTTTATTCTCAGAAGGTTTACTTCCTGATATACAGCTGCCTACCAGCATGTTCATGTCGTCCTAAATGAGCTTTTTTCTCTCTCCCCTCACCACAATCCAGATTCTTCTGGGAGTTACAGTACATTACCTTTCCCCAGGAAGTACTTAATTTACAAGCTCCAGCTGTTTTTATTCTCAGAATTTACTCCCTGATATACAGCTACCTACGCAGCATGTTCATGTCGTACCTAAATGAGCTTTTTCTCTTCCCTCACCACAAGTCAGATTCTTTGGGAGTTACCAGTACATTATCGTCCCCTGTGTAATTACCTTAACAAGCTAGCTGTTTCTTAATCTCAGTGGAGATATTTACTGATAAACAGCTGCCTACGCAGCATGTTCATGTCGTTCCTAAATGAGCTTTTTCTCTCTCCTCACCACAAATCCAGATTCTTCTGAGGAGTTCCCAGTACATTATCCTTTCCCCAGGAAGTACTTAATTTATTAAGCTCCAGCTTTTTTATTCTCAGTGGAGATATTGACTGATAACAGCTACCTACGCAGCATGTTCATGTCGTTCCTAAATGAGCTTTTATCTCTTCCCCTCACCACAAATCAGATTCTTCTGAGGAGTTCCCAGTACATTATCCTTTCCCTGTGTAATTACCTTAAAAAGCTCCAGCTGTTTTTATTCTCAGAAGGTTTACTCCCTGATATACAGCTGCCTACCCCCTTCGTAAGTGCAGGTCCTAAATGAGCTTTTTTCTCTGTTCCCTCACCACAATCCAGATTCTTTTGGGGAGTTACCAGTACAGTAACCTATACCAGGGAGTACTTAATTTATTAAGCTACTGCTTTTCTTAATCTCAGTGGAGATATTTACTGATAAACAGCTACGTACGCAGCATGTTCATGTCTTCCTAAATGAGCTTTTATCTCTCTCCCTCACCACAATCAGATTCTTCTGAGAGTTCCCAGTACATTATCCTTTCCCCTGTGTAATTACCTTAACAAGCTCCAGCTGTTTTTATTCTCAGAAGGTTTACTCCCTGATATACAGCTGCCTACCCCATTCGTAAGTGCAGGTCCTAAATGAGCTTTTTTCTCTGTTCCCTCAACACAATCCAGATTCTTTGGGGAGTTACCAGTACAGTAACCATACCAGGAAGTACTTAATTTATTAAGCTACTGCTTTTCTTATTCTCAGGGGAGATATTTACTGATAAACAGCTACCTACGCAGCTTGTTCATGTTGTTCCTAAAGGAGTTTTATCTCCCTCCACTCACCACAAATCAGATTCTTCTGAGGAGTTCCCAGTACATTATCCTTTCCCCTGTGTAATTACCTTAACAAGCTCCAGCTGTTTTTATTCTCAGAAGGTTGACTCCCTGATATACAGCTGCCTACCCTCTTCCTAAGTGCAGGTCCTAAATGAGCTTTTTTCACTGTTCCCTCAAAACAATCCAGATTCTGTTGGGGAGTTACCAGTACAGTAACCATACCAGGAAGTACTTATTTATTAAGCTACTGCTTTTCTTAATCTCAGAGGAGATATTTACTGATAAACAGCTACCTACGCAGCATGTTCATGTCGTTCCTAAATGAGCTTTTAACTCTCTCACCTCACCACAAATAAGATTCTTCTGAGGAGTTCCAAGTACATTATCCTTTCCCCTGTGTAATTACCTTAACAAGCTCCAGCTGTTTTTATTCTCAGAAGGTTTACTCCCTGATATACAGTTGCCTACACCCTTCGTAAGTGCAGTTCGTAAATGAGCTTTTTTCTCTGTTCCCTCACCACAATCCAGATTCTTTTGGGGTGTTACCAGTACAGTAACCATACCAGGAAGTACTTAATTTATTAAGCTACTGCTTTTCTTAATCTCAGTGGAGATATTTACTGATAAACAGCTACCTACGCAGCATGTTCATGTCGTTCCTAAATGAGCTTTTATCTCTCTCCCCTCACCACAAATCAGATTCTTCTGAGGAGTTCCCAGTACATTATCCTTTCCCCTGTGTAATTACCTTAACAAGCTCCAGCTGTTTTATTCTCAGAAGGTTTACCCCCTGATATACAGCTGCCTACCCCCTTCGAAAGTGCAGGTCCTAAATGAGCTTTTTTCTCTGTTCCCTCACCACAATCCAGATGCTTTTGGGGAGTTACCAGTACAGCAACCATACCAGGAAGTACTTAATTTATTAAGCTACTGCTTTTCTTAATCTAAGTGGAGATATTTCCTGATAAACAGCTACCTACGCAGCATGTTCATGTCGTTCCTAAATGAGCTTTTATCTCTCTCCCCTCACCAAAAATCAGATTCTTCTGAGGAGTTCCCAGTACATTATCCTTTCCCCTGTGTAATTACCTTAACAAGCTCCAGCTGTTTTTTTCTCAGAAGGTTTACTTTCTGATATATAGCTGCCTACCCCCTTGTAAGTGCAGGTCCTTAGTGAGCTTTTTTCTCTGTTCCCTCACCACAATCCAGATTCTTTTGGGGAGTTACCAGTACAGCAACCATACCAGGAAGTACTTAATTTATTAAGCTACTGCTTTTCTTAATCTCAGTGGAGATATTTACTGATAAACAGCTACCTATGCAGCATGTTCATGTCGTTCCTCAATGAGCTTTTATCTCTCTCCCGTCACCACAAATCAGATTCTTCTGAGGAGTTCCCAGTACATTATCCTTTCCCCTGTTTAATTACCTTAACAAGCTCCAGCTGTTTTTATTCTCAGAAGGTTTACTCCCTGATATACAGCTGCCTACCCCCTTCGTAAGTGCAGGTCCTAAATGAGCTTTTTTCTCTGTTCCCTCACCACAATCCAGATTCCTTGGGGAGTTATCAGTACAGTACCCATACCAGGAAGTACTTAATTTATTAAGCTACTGCTTTTCTTCATCTTAGGGAGATATTTACTGATAAACAGCTACCTACGCAGCATGTTCATGTCGTTCCTAAATGAGCTTTTATCTCTCTCCCCTCACCACAAATCAGATTCTTCTGAGGAGTTCCCAGTACATTATCCTTTCCCCTGTGTAATTACCTTAACAAGCTCCAGCTGTTTTTATTCTCAGAAGGTTTACTCCCTGATATACAGCTGCCTACCCCCTTCATAAGTGCAGGTCCTAAAGGAGCTTTTTTCTCTGTTCCCTCACAACAATCCACATTCTTTTGGGGAGTTACCAGTACAGTAACCATACAAGGAAGTACTTAATTTATTAAGCTACTGCTTTTCTTAATCTCAGTGGAGATATTTACTGATAAACAGCTACCTACGCAGCATGTTCATGTCGTTCCTAAATGAGCTTTTATCTCTCTACCCTCACCACAAATCAGATTCTTCTGAGGAGTTCCCAGTACATTATCCTTTCCCCTGTTTAATTACCTTAACAAGCTCCAGCTGTTTTTATTCCCAGAAGGGATACTCCCTGATATACAGCTGCCTACGCAGCATGTTCATGTCGTTCCTAAATGAGCTTTTATCTCTCTCCCCTCACCACAAATCAGATTCTTCTGAGGATTTCCCAGTACATTATCCTTTCCCCTGTGTAATTACCTTAACAAGCTCCAGCTGTTTTTATTCTCAGAAGGTTTACTCCCTGATATACAGCTGCCTACCACCTTCGAAAGTGCAGGACCTAAATGAGCTTTTTTCTCTGTTCCCTCACCACAATCCAAATGCTTTTGGGGAGTTTCCAGTACAGTAACCATACCAGGAAGTACTTAATTTATTAAGCTACTGCTTTTTTTAATCTCAGTGGAGATATTTACTGATAAACAGCTACCTACGCAGCATGTTCATGTCGTTCCTAAATGAGTTTTATCTCTCTCCCCTCACCACAACTCAGATTCTTCTGAATAGTACCCAGTACATTATCCTTTCCCCTGTGTAATTACCTTAAAAAGCTCCAGCAGTTTTTATTCTCAGAAGGTTTACTCCCTGATAAACTGCTGCCTACCCCCTTTGTAAGTGCAGGTCCTAAATGAGCTTTTTTCTCTGTTCCCTCACCACAATCCAGATTCTTTTGGGGAGTTACCAGTACAGTAACCATACCAGGAAGTACTTAATTTATTAAGCTACTGCTTTTCTTAATCTCAGTGCAGATATTTACTGATAAACAGCTACCTACGCAGCATGTTCATGTCGTTCCTAAATGAGCTTTTATCTCTCTACCCTCACCACGAATCAGATTCTTCTGAGGAGTTCCCAGTACATTATCCTTTCCCCTGTTTAATTACCTTAACAAGCTCCAGCTGTTTTTATTCCCAGAAGGGATACTCCCTGATATACAGCTGCCTACGCAGCATGTTCATGTCGTTCCTAAATGAGCTTTTATCTCTCTCCCCTCACCACAAATCAGATTCTTCTGAGGAGTTCCCAGTACATTATCCTTTCCCCTGTGTAATTACCATAACAAGCTCCAGCTGTTTTTATTCTCAGAAGGTTTACTCCCTGATATACAGCTGCCTACCCCCTTCGTAAGTGCAGGTCCTAAAGGAGCTTTTTTCTCTGTTCCCTCACAACAATCTAGATTCTTTGGGGGAGTTACCAGAACAGTAACCATACCAGGAAGTACTTAATTTATTAAGCTACTGCTTTTCTTAATCTCAGTGGAGATATTTACTGATAAACAGCTACATACGCAGCATGTTCATGTCGTTCCTAAATGAGCTTTATTCTCTCTACCCTCACCACAAATCAGATTCTTCTGAGGAGTTCCCAGTACATTATCCTTTCCCCTGTTTAATTACCTTAACAAGCTCCAGCTGTTTTTATTCCCAGAAGGGATACTCCCTGATATACAGCTACCTACGCTGCATGTTCATGTCGTTCCTAAATGAGCTTTTATCTCTTTCCCCTCACCACAAATCAGATTCTTCTGAGGAGTTCCCAGTACAATATTCTTTCCCCTGTGTAATTACCTTAACAAGCTCCAGCTGTTTTTATTCTCAGAAGGTTTACTCCCTGATATACAGCTGCCTACCCCCTTCGTAAGTGCAGGTCCTAAAGGAGCTTTTTTCTCTGTTCCCTAACAACAATCCAGATTCTTTTGGGGAGTTACCAGTACAGTAACCATACCAGGAAGTACTTAATTTATTAAGCTACTTCTTTTCTTAATCTCAGTGCAGATATTTACTGATAAACAGCTACCTACGCAGCATGTTCATGTCGTTCCTAAATGAGCTTTTATCTCTCTACCCTCACCACAAATCAGATTCTTCTGAGGAGTTCCCAGTACATTATCCTTTCCCCTGTGTAATTACCTTAACAAGCTCCAGCTGTTTTTATTCTCAGAAGGTTTACTCCCTGATATACAGCTGCCTACCCCATTCGTAAGTGCAGGTCCTAAATGAGCTTTTTTCTCTGTTCCCTCAACACAATCCAGATTCTTTGGGGAGTTACCAGTACAGTAACCATACCAGGAAGTACTTAATTTATTAAGCTACTGCTTTTCTTATTCTCAGGGGAGATATTTACTGATAAACAGCTACCTACGCAGCTTGTTCATGTTGTTCCTAAAGGAGTTTTATCTCCCTCCACTCACCACAAATCAGATTCTTCTGAGGAGTTCCCAGTACATTATCCTTTCCCCTGTGTAATTACCTTAACAAGCTCCAGCTGTTTTTATTCTCAGAAGGTTGACTCCCTGATATACAGCTGCCTACCCTCTTCCTAAGTGCAGGTCCTAAATGAGCTTTTTTCACTGTTCCCTCAAAACAATCCAGATTCTGTTGGGGAGTTACCAGTACAGTAACCATACCAGGAAGTACTTAATTTATTAAGCTACTGCTTTTCTTAATCTCAGTGGAGATATTTACTGATAAACAGCTACCTACGCAGCATGTTCATGTCGTTCCTAAATGAGCTTTTAACTCTCTCACCTCACCACAAATAAGATTCTTCTGAGGAGTTCCAAGTACATTATCCTTTCCCCTGTGTAATTACCTTAACAAGCTCCAGCTGTTTTTATTCTCAGAAGGTTTACTCCCTGATATACAGTTGCCTACACCCTTCGTAAGTGCAGTTCGTAAATGAGCTTTTTTCTCTGTTCCCTCACCAAATCCAGATTCTTTTGGGGTGTTACCAGTACAGTAACCATACCAGGAAGTACTTAATTTATTAAGCTACTGCTTTTCTTAATCTCAGTGGAGATATTTACTGATAAACAGCTACCTACGCAGCATGTTCATGTCGTTCCTAAATGAGCTTTTATCTCTCTCCCCTCACCACAAATCAGATTCTTCTGAGGAGTTCCCAGTACATTATCCTTTCCCCTGTGTAATTACCTTAACAAGCTCCAGCTGTTTTATTCTCAGAAGGTTTACCCCCTGATATACAGCTGCCTACCCCCTTCGTAAGTGCAGGTCCTAAATGAGCTTTTTTCTCTGTTCCCTCACCACAATCCAGATGCTTTTGGGGAGTTACCAGTACAGCAACCATACCAGGAAGTACTTAATTTATTAAGCTACTGCTTTTCTTAATCTAAGTGGAGATATTTCCTGATAAACAGCTACCTACGCAGCATGTTCATGTCGTTCCTAAATGAGCTTTTATCTCTCTCCCCTCACCAAAAATCAGATTCTTCTGAGGAGTTCCCAGTACATTATCCTTTCCCCTGTGTAATTACCTTAACAAGCTCCAGCTGTTTTTTTCTCAGAAGGTTTACTTTCTGATATATAGCTGCCTACCCCCTTCGTAAGTGCAGGTCCTTAGTGAGCTTTTTTCTCTGTTCCCTCACCACAATCCAGATTCTTTTGGGGAGTTACCAGTACAGCAACCATACCAGGAAGTACTTAATTTATTAAGCTACTGCTTTTCTTAATCTCAGTGGAGATATTTACTGATAAACAGCTACCTATGCAGCATGTTCATGTCGTTCCTCAATGAGCTTTTATCTCTCTCCCGTCACCACAAATCAGATTCTTCTGAGGAGTTCCCAGTACATTATCCTTTCCCCTGTTTAATTACCTTAACAAGCTCCAGCTGTTTTTATTCTCAGAAGGTTTACTCCCTGATATACAGCTGCCTACCCCCTTCGTAAGTGCAGGTCCTAAATGAGCTTTTTTCTCTGTTCCCTCACCACAATCCAGATTCCTTGGGGAGTTATCAGTACAGTACCCATACCAGGAAGTACTTAATTTATTAAGCTACTGCTTTTCTTCATCTTAGGGAGATATTTACTGATAAACAGCTACCTACGCAGCATGTTCATGTCGTTCCTAAATGAGCTTTTATCTCTCTCCCCTCACCACAAATCAGATTCTTCTGAGGAGTTCCCAGTACATTATCCTTTCCCCTGTGTAATTACCTTAACAAGCTCCAGCTGTTTTTATTCTCAGAAGGTTTACTCCCTGATATACAGCTGCCTACCCCCTTCATAAGTGCAGGTCCTAAAGGAGCTTTTTTCTCTGTTCCCTCACAACAATCCACATTCTTTTGGGGAGTTACCAGTACAGTAACCATACAAGGAAGTACTTAATTTATTAAGCTACTGCTTTTCTTAATCTCAGTGGAGATATTTACTGATAAACAGCTACCTACGCAGCATGTTCATGTCGTTCCTAAATGAGCTTTTATCTCTCTACCCTCACCACAAATCAGATTCTTCTGAGGAGTTCCCAGTACATTATCCTTTCCCCTGTTTAATTACCTTAACAAGCTCCAGCTGTTTTTATTCCCAGAAGGGATACTCCCTGATATACAGCTGCCTACGCAGCATGTTCATGTCGTTCCTAAATGAGCTTTTATCTCTCTCCCCTCACCACAAATCAGATTCTTCTGAGGATTTCCCAGTACATTATCCTTTCCCCTGTGTAATTACCTTAACAAGCTCCAGCTGTTTTTATTCTCAGAAGGTTTACTCCCTGATATACAGCTGCCTACCACCTTCGAAAGTGCAGGACCTAAATGAGCTTTTTTCTCTGTTCCCTCACCACAATCCAAATGCTTTTGGGGAGTTTCCAGTACAGTAACCATACCAGGAAGTACTTAATTTATTAACTACTGCTTTTTTTAATCTCAGTGGAGATATTTACTGATAAACAGCTACCTACGCAGCATGTTCATGTCGTTCCTAAATGAGTTTTATCTCTCTCCCCTCACCACAACTCAGATTCTTCTGAATAGTACCCAGTACATTATCCTTTCCCCTGTGTAATTACCTTAAAAAGCTCCAGCAGTTTTTATTCTCAGAAGGTTTACTCCCTGATAAACTGCTGCCTACCCCCTTTGTAAGTGCAGGTCCTAAATGAGCTTTTTTCTCTGTTCCCTCACCACAATCCAGATTCTTTTGGGGAGTTACCAGTACAGTAACCATACCAGGAAGTACTTAATTTATTAAGCTACTGCTTTTCTTAATCTCAGTGCAGATATTTACTGATAAACAGCTACCTACGCAGCATGTTCATGTCGTTCCTAAATGAGCTTTTATCTCTCTACCCTCACCACGAATCAGATTCTTCTGAGGAGTTCCCAGTACATTATCCTTTCCCCTGTTTAATTACCTTAACAAGCTCCAGCTGTTTTTATTCCCAGAAGGGATACTCCCTGATATACAGCTGCCTACGCAGCATGTTCATGTCGTTCCTAAATGAGCTTTTATCTCTCTCCCCTCACCACAAATCAGATTCTTCTGAGGAGTTCCCAGTACATTATCCTTTCCCCTGTGTAATTACCATAACAAGCTCCAGCTGTTTTTATTCTCAGAAGGTTTACTCCCTGATATACAGCTGCCTACCCCCTTCGTAAGTGCAGGTCCTAAAGGAGCTTTTTTCTCTGTTCCCTCACAACAATCTAGATTCTTTGGGGGAGTTACCAGAACAGTAACCATACCAGGAAGTACTTAATTTATTAAGCTACTGCTTTTCTTAATCTCAGTGGAGATATTTACTGATAAACAGCTACATACGCAGCATGTTCATGTCGTTCCTAAATGAGCTTTATTCTCTCTACCCTCACCACAAATCAGATTCTTCTGAGGAGTTCCCAGTACATTATCCTTTCCCCTGTTTAATTACCTTAACAAGCTCCAGCTGTTTTTATTCCCAGAAGGGATACTCCCTGATATACAGCTACCTACGCTGCATGTTCATGTCGTTCCTAAATGAGCTTTTATCTCTTTCCCCTCACCACAAATCAGATTCTTCTGAGGAGTTCCCAGTACAATATTCTTTCCCCTGTGTAATTACCTTAACAAGCTCCAGCTGTTTTTATTCTCAGAAGGTTTACTCCCTGATATACAGCTGCCTACCCCCTTCGTAAGTGCAGGTCCTAAAGGAGCTTTTTTCTCTGTTCCCTAACAACAATCCAGATTCTTTTGGGGAGTTACCAGTACAGTAACCATACCAGGAAGTACTTAATTTATTAAGCTACTTCTTTTCTTAATCTCAGTGCAGATATTTACTGATAAACAGCTACCTACGCAGCATGTTCATGTCGTTCCTAAATGAGTTTTATCTCTCTACCCTCACCACAAATCAGATTCTTCTGAGGAGTTCCCAGTACATTATCCTTTCCCCTGTGTAATTACCTTAACAAGCTCCAGCTGTTTTTATCTCAGAAGGATACTCCCTGATATACAGCTGCCTGCGCAGCATGTTCATGTCGTTCCTAAATGAGCTTTTATCTCTCTCCCCTCACCACAAATCAGATTCTTCTGAGGAGTTCCCAGTACATTATCCTTTCCCCTGTGTAATTACCTTAACAAGCTCCAGCTGTTTTTATTCTCAGAAGGTTTACTCCCTGATATACAGCTGCCTACCACCTTCGAAAGTGCAGGTCCTAAATGAGCTTTTTTCTCTGTTCCCTCACCAAAATCCAGATTCTTTTGGGGAGTTCCAGTACAGTAACCATACCAGGAAGTACTTAATTTATTAAGCTACTGCTTTTCTTAATCTCAGTGGAGATATTTACTGATAAACAGCTACCTACGCAGCATGTTCATGTCGTTCCTAAATGAGTTTTATCTCTCTCCCTCACCACAATCAGATTCTTCTGAATAGTACCCAGTACGTTATCCTTTCCCCTGTGTAATTACCTTAAAAAGCTCCAGCTGTTTTTATTCTCAGAAGGTTTACTCCCTGATATACAGCTGCCTACCCCCTTCGTAAGTGCAGGTCCTAAATGAGCTTTTTTCTCTGTTCCCTCACCACAATCCAGATTCTTTTGGGGAGTTACCAGTACAGTAACCATACCAGGAAGTACTTAATTTATTAAGCTACTGCTTTTCTTAATCTCAGTGCAGATATTTACTGATAAACAGCTACCTACGCAGCATGTTCATGTCGTTCCTAAATGAGCTTTTATCTCTCTACCCTCACCACGAATCAGATTCTTCTGAGGAGTTCCCAGTACATTATCCTTTCCCCTGTTTAATTACCTTAACAAGCTCCAGCTGTTTTTATTCCCAGAAGGATACTCCCTGATATACAGCTGCCTACGCAGCATGTTCATGTCGTTCCTAAATGAGCTTTTATCTCTCTCCCCTCACCACAAATCAGATTCTTCTGAGGAGTTCCAGTACATTATCCTTTCCCCTGTGTAATTACCTTAACAAGCTCCAGCTGTTTTTATTCTCAGAAGGTTTACTCCCTGATATACAGTTGCCTACCACCCTTCGTAAGTGCAGTTCCTAAATGAGCTTTTTTCTCTGTTCCCTCACCAAAATCCAGATTCTTTTGGGGAGTTACCAGTACAGTAACCATACCAGGAAGTACTTAATTTATTAAGCTACTGCTTTTCTTAATCTCAGTGGAGATATTTACTGATAAACAGCTACCTACGCAGCATGTTCATGTCGTTCCTAAATGAGCTTTTATCTCTCTCCCCTCACCACAAATCAGATTCTTCTGAGGAGTTCCCAGTACATTATCCTTTCCCCTGTGTAATTACCTTAACAAGCTCCAGCTGTTTTTATTCTCAGAAGGTTTACCCCTGATATACAGCTGCCTACCCCCTTCGTAAGTGCAGGTCCTAAATGAGCTTTTTTCTCTGTTCCCTCACCACAATCCAGATTCTTTTGGGGAGTTACCAGTACAGCAACCATACCAGGAAGTACTTAATTTATTAAGCTACTGCTTTTCTTAATCTCAGTGGAGATATTTACTGATAAACAGCTACCTACGCAGCATGTTCATGTCGTTCCTAAATGAGCTTTTATCTCTCTCCCCTCACCAAAATCAGATTCTTCTGAGGAGTTCCCAGTACATTATCCTTTCCCCTGTGTAATTACCTTAACAAGCTCCAGCTGTTTTTATTCTCAGAAGGTTTACTCCCTGATATACAGCTGCCTACCCCCTTCGTAAGTGCAGGTCCTAAATGAGCTTTTTTCTCTGTTCCCTCACCACAATCCAGATTCTTTTGGGGAGTTACCAGTACAGCAACCATACCAGGAAGTACTTAATTTATTAAGCTACTGCTTTTCTTAATCTCAGTGGAGATATTTACTGATAAACAGCTACCTATGCAGCATGTTCATGTCGTTCCTAAATGAGCTTTTATCTCTCTCCCGTCACCACAAATCAGATTCTTCTGAGGAGTTCCCAGTACATTATCCTTTCCCCTGTTTAATTACCTTAACAAGCTCCAGCTGTTTTTATTCTCAGAAGGTTTACTCCCTGATATACAGCTGCCTACCCCCTTCGTAAGTGCAGGTCCTAAATGAGCTTTTTTCTCTGTTCCCTCACCACAATCCAGATTCTTGGGGAGTTATCAGTACAGTACCCATACCAGGAAGTACTTAATTTATTAAGCTACTGCTTTTCTTCATCTTAGGGAGATATTTACTGATAAACAGCTACCTACGCAGCATGTTCATGTCGTTCCTAAATGAGCTTTTATCTCTCTCCCCTCACCACAAATCAGATTCTTCTGAGGAGTTCCCAGTACATTATCCTTTCCCCTGTGTAATTACCTTAACAAGCTCCAGCTGTTTTTATTCTCAGAAGGTTTACTCCCTGATATACAGCTGCCTACCCCTTCATAAGTGCAGGTCCTAAATGAGCTTTTTTCTCTGTTCCCTCACCAACAATCCAGATTCTTTTGGGGAGTTACCAGTACAGTAACCATACAGGAAGTACTTAATTTATTAAGCTACTGCTTTTCTTAATCTCAGTGGAGATATTTACTGATAAACAGCTACCTACGCAGCATGTTCATGTCGTTCCTAAATGAGCTTTTATCTCTCTACCCTCACCACAAATCAGATTCTTCTGAGGAGTTCCCAGTACATTATCCTTTCCCCTGTTTAATTACCTTAACAAGCTCCAGCTGTTTTTATTCTCAGAAGGGATACTCCCTGATATACAGCTGCCTACGCAGCATGTTCATGTCGTTCCTAAATGAGCTTTTATCTCTCTCCCCTCACCACAATCAGATTCTTCTGAGGATTTCCCAGTACATTATCCTTTCCCCTGTGTAATTACCTTAAACAAGCTCCAGCTGTTTTTATTCTCAGAAGGTTTACTCCCTGATAAACAGCTGCCTACCACCTTCGAAAGTGCAGGTCCTAAATGAGCTTTTTTCTCTGTTCCCTCACCACAATCCAGATTCTTTTGGGGAGTTTCCAGTACAGTAACCATACCAGGAAGTACTTAATTTATTAAGCTACTGCTTTTTTAATCTCAGTGGAGATATTTACTGATAAACAGCTACCTACGCAGCATGTTCATGTCGTTCCTAAATGAGTTTTATCTCTCTCCCCTCACCACAATCAGATTCTTCTGAGGAGTTCCCAGTACATTATCCTTTCCCCTGTGTAATTACCTTAACAAGCTCCAGCTGTTTTTATTCTCAGAAGGTTTACTCCCTGATATACAGCTGCCTACCCCCTTGTAAGTGCAGGTCCTAAATGAGCTTTTTCTCTGTTCCCTCACCACAATCCAGATTCTTTTGGGGAGTTACCAGTACAGTAACCATACCAGGAAGTACTTAATTTATTAAGCTACTGCTTTTCTTAATCTCAGTGCAGATATTTACTGATAAACAGCTACCTACGCAGCATGTTCATGTCGTTCCTAAATGAGCTTTTATCTCTCTCCCTCACCACGAATCAGATTCTTCTGAGGAGTTCCCAGTACATTATCCTTTCCCCTGTTTAATTACCTTAACAAGCTCCAGCTGTTTTTATTCTCAGAAGGGATACTCCCTGATATACAGCTGCCTACGCAGCATGTTCATGTCGTTCCTAAATGAGCTTTTATCTCTCTCCCTCACCACAAATCAGATTCTTCTGAGGAGTTCCCAGTACATTATCCTTTCCCCTGTGTAATTACCTTAACAAGCTCCAGCTGTTTTTATTCTCAGAAGGTTTACTCCCTGATATACAGCTGCCTACCCCCTTCGTAAGTGCAGGTCCTAAATGAGCTTTTTTCTCTGTTCCCTCACCACAATCAGATTCTTTGGGGAGTTACCAGTACAGTAACCATACCAGGAAGTACTTAATTTATTAAGCTACTGCTTTTCTTAATCTCAGTGGAGATATTTACTGATAAACAGCTACTACGCAGCATGTTCATGTCGTTCCTAAATGAGCTTTTATTCTCTCTCCCCTCACCACAAATCAGATTCTTCTGAGGAGTTCCCAGTACATTATCCTTTCCCCTGTTTAATTACCTTAACAAGCTCCAGCTGTTTTTATTCTCAGAAGGGATATTCCCTGATATACAGCTACCTACGCTGCATGTTCATGTCGTTCCTAAATGAGCTTTTATCTCTTTCCCCTCACCACAAATCAGATTCTTCTGAGGAGTTCCCAGTACATATCTTTCCCCTGTGTAATTACCTTAACAAGCTCCAGCTGTTTTTATTCTCAGAAGGTTTACTCCCTGATATACAGCTGCCTACCCGCAGCATGTTCATGCAGGTCCTAAATGAGCTTTTATCTCTCTCCCTCACCACAAATCAGATTCTTCTGAGGAGTTCCCAGTACATTATCCTTTCCCCTGTGTAATTACCTTAACAAGCTCCAGCTGTTTTTATTCTCAGAAGGTTTACTCCCTGATATACAGCTGCCTACCAGCTTCATGTCAGGTCCTAAATGAGCTTTTTTCTCTTCCCTCACCACAAATCCAGATTCTTTGGGGAGTTCCCAGTACAGTATCCATCCCCTGTGAAGTACTTAATTTATTAAGCTACTGCTTTTCTTAATCTCAGTGGAGATACTCCCTGATAAACAGCTGCCTGCGCAGCATGTTCATGTCGTTCCTAAATGAGCTTTTATCTCTCTCCCCTCACCACAAATCAGATTCTTCTGAGGATTTCCCAGTACATTATCCTTTCCCCTGTGTAATTACCTTAACAAGCTCCAGCTGTTTTTATTCTCAGAAGGTTTACTCCCTGATATACAGCTGCCTACCACCTTCGTAAGTGCAGGTCCTAAATGAGCTTTTTTCTCTGTTCCCTCACCAAAATCCAGATTCTTTTGGGGAGTTCCAGTACAGTAACCATACCAGGAAGTACTTAATTTATTAAGCTACTGCTTTTCTTAATCTCAGTGGAGATATTTACTGATAAACAGCTACCTACGCAGCATGTTCATGTCGTTCCTAAATGAGTTTTATCTCTCTCCCTCACCACAATCAGATTCTTCTGAATAGTTACCCAGTACGTTATCCTTTCCCCTGTGTAATTACCTTAAAAAGCTCCAGCTGTTTTTATTCTCAGAAGGTTTACTCCCTGATATACTGCTGCCTACCCTTCGTCAGTGCAGGTTCCTAAATGAGCTTTTTATCTCTCTCCCCTCACCACAAATCAGATTCTTTGGAGGAGTTACCAGTACATTATCCTTTCCCCAGGAATTACTTAACAAGCTCCAGCTGTTTTTATTCTCAGAAGGTTTACTCCCTGATATACAGCTACCTACCCTTCGTAAGTGCGTTCCTAAATGAGCTTTTATCTCTGTTCCCTCACCACGAATCCAGATTCTTTGGGGAGTTACCAGTACAGTAACCATACCTGTTTAATTATTAAGCTACTGCTTTTCTTATCTCAGTGGAGATATTTACTGATAACAGCTACCTACGCAGCATGTTCATGTCGTTCCTAAATGAGCTTTTATCTCTCTCCCCTCACCACAAATCAGATTCTTCTGAGGAGTTCCCAGTACATTATCCTTTCCCCTGTGTAATTACCTTAACAAGCTCCAGCTGTTTTTATTCTCAGAAGGTTTACTCCCTGATATACAGCTGCCTACCCCCTTCGTAAGTGCAGGTCCTAAATGAGCTTTTTTCTCTGTTCCCTCACAACAATCAGATTCTTTGGGGAGTTACCAGTACAGTAACCATACCAGGAAGTACTTAATTTATTAAGCTACTGCTTTTCTTAATCTCAGTGGAGATATTTACTGATAAACAGCTATACGCAGCATGTTCATGTCGTTCCTAAATGAGCTTTTATTCTCTCTCCCTCACCACAAATCAGATTCTTCTGAGGAGTTCCCAGTACATTATCCTTTCCCCTGTTTAATTACCTTAACAAGCTCCAGCTGTTTTTATTCTCAGAAGGGATACTCCCTGATATACAGCTACCTACGCTGCATGTTCATGTCGTTCCTAAATGAGCTTTTATCTCTTTCCCCTCACCACAATCAGATTCTTCTGAGGAGTTCCCAGTACAATATTCTTTCCCCTGTGTAATTACCTTAACAAGCTCCAGCTGTTTTTATTCTCAGAAGGTTTACTCCCTGATATACAGCTGCCTACCCCCTTCGTAAGTGCAGGTCCTAAAGGAGCTTTTTTCTCTTTCCCTCACCACAATCCAGATTCTTTTGGGGAGTTACCAGTACAGTAACCATACCAGGAAGTACTTAATTTATTAAGCTACAGCTTTTCTTATCTCAGTCAGATATTTACTGATAAACAGCTACCTACGCAGCATGTTCATGTCGTTCCTAAATGAGCTTTTATCTCTCTCCCTCACCACAAATCAGATTCTTCTGAGGAGTTCCCAGTACATTATCCTTTCCCCTGTGTAATTACCTTAACAAGCTCCAGCTGTTTTTATTCTCAGAAGGGATACTCCCTGATATACAGCTGCCTGCGCAGCATGTTCATGTCGTTCCTAAATGAGCTTTTATCTCTCTCCCCTCACCACAAATCAGATTCTTCTGAGGATTTCCCAGTACATTATCCTTTCCCCTGTGTAATTACCTTAACAAGCTCCAGCTGTTTTTATTCTCAGAAGGTTTACTCCCTGATATACAGCTGCCTACCACCTTCGAAAGTGCAGGTCCTAAATGAGCTTTTTTCTCTGTTCCCTCACCAAAATCCAGATTCTTTTGGGGAGTTTCCAGTACAGTAACCATACCAGGAAGTACTTAATTTATTAAGCTACTGCTTTTGTTAATCTCAGTGGAGATATTTACTGATAAACAGCTACCTACGCAGCATGTTCATGTCGTTCCTAAATGAGTTTTATCTCTCTCCCTCACCACAATCAGATTCTTCTGATAGTTACCCAGTACGTTATCCTTTCCCCTGTGTAATTACCTTAACAAGCTCCAGCTGTTTTTATTCTCAGAAGGTTTACTCCCTGATATACAGCTGCCTACCCCCTTCGTAAGTGCAGGTCCTAAATGAGCTTTTTTCTCTGTTCCCTCACCACAATCCAGATTCTTTTGGGGAGTTATCAGTACAGTATCCATACCAGGAAGTACTTAATTTATTAAGCTACTGCTTTTCTTAATCTCAGTGGAGATATTTACTGATAAACAGCTACCTACGCAGCATGTTCATGTCGTTCCTAAATGAGCTTTTTTCTCTGTTCCCTCACCACAATCCAGATTCTTTTGGGGAGTTACCAGTACAGTATCCATACCAGGAAGTACTTGATTTATTAAGCTACTACTTTTCTTAATCTCAGTGGAGATATTTACTGATAAACAGCTATGCAGCATGTTCATGTCGTTCCTAAATGAGCTTTTTATCTCTCTCCCTCACCACAATCAGATTCTTCTGGGAGTTCCCAGTACATTATCCTTTCCCCTGTGTAATTACCTTAATTAAGCTCCAGCTGTTTTTATTCTCAGAAGGTTTACTCCCTGATAAACAGCTGCCTACCCCCTTCGTAAGTGCAGGTCCTAAATGAGCTTTATTCTCTGTTCCCTCACCACAATCCAGATTCTTTTGGGAGTTACCAGTACAGTAACCATACCAGGAAGTACTTAATTTATTAAGCTACTGCTTTTCTTAATCTCAGTGGAGATATTTAGTGATAAACAGCTACCTACGCAGCATGTTCATGTCGTTCCTAAATGAGCTTTTATCTCTCTCCCTCACCACAATCAGATTCTTCTGAGGAGTTCCAGTACATTATCCTTTCCCCTGTGTAATTACCTTAACAAGCTCCAGCTGTTTTTATTCTCAGAAGGTTTACTCCCTGATATACAGCTGCCTACGCAGCATGTTCATGCGTTCCTAAATGAGCTTTTATCTCTCTCCCCTCACACAAATCAGATTCTTCTGAGGAGTTACCAGTACAGAATTATCCTTTCCCCAGGAAGTACTTAATTTACAAGCTCCAGCTGTTTTTATTCTCAGAGATATTTACTGATATACAGCTGCCTACCAGCTTCATAAGTGCAGGTCCTAAATGAGCTTTTTTCTCTGTTCCCTCACCACAATCCAGATTCTTTTGGGGAGTTACCAGTACAGTAACCATACCAGGAAGTACTTAATTTATTAAGCTACTGCTTTTCTTAATCTCAGTGGAGATATTTACTGATAAACAGCTACTACGCAGCATGTTCATGTCGTTCCTAAATGAGCTTTTATCTCTCTCCCCTCACCACGAATCAGATTCTTCTGAGGAGTTCCCAGTACATTATCCTTTCCCCTGTGTAATTACCTTAACAAGCTCCAGCTGTTTTTATTCTCAGAAGGATATTCCCTGATATACAGCTGCCTACCCCCTTCGTAATGCAGGTCCTAAATGAGCTTTTTTCTCTCTTCCCTCACCACAATCCCAGATTCTTTGGGGAGTTACCAGTACAGTAACCATACCAGGAAGTACTTAATTTATTAAGCTACTGCTTTTCTTATTCTCAGTGGAGATATTTAGTGATAAACAGCTACCTACGCAGCATGTTCATGTCGTTCCTAAATGAGCTTTTATCTCTCTCCCTCACCACAAATCAGATTCTTCTGAGGAGTTCCCAGTACATTATCCTTTCCCCTGTGTAATTACCTTAACAAGCTCCAGCTGTTTTTATTCTCAGAAGGTTTACTCCCTGATATACAGCTGCCTACCCCCTTCGTAAGTGCAGGTCCTAAATGAGCTTTTTTCTCTGTTCCCTCACCACAATCCAGATTCTTTTGGGGAGTTATCAGTACAGTATCCATACCAGGAAGTACTTAATTTATTAAGCTACTGCTTTTCTTAATCTCAGTGGAGATATTTACTTATAAACAGCTACGTATGCAGCATGTTCATGTCGTTCCTAAATGAGCTTTTATCTCTCTCCCTCACCACAAATCAGATTCTTCTGAGGAGTTCCCAGTACATTATCCTTTCCCCTGTGTAATTACCTTAACAAGCTCCAGCTGTTTTTATTCTCAGAAGGATATCCCTGATATACAGCTGCCTACGCAGCATGTTCATGTCGTTCCTAAATGAGCTTTTATCTCTGTTCCCCTCACCACAATCCAGATTCTTTTGGGGAGTTCCCAGTACAGTAACCATACCAGGATTTCTTAATTTATTAAGCTACTGCTTTTCTTAATCTCAGTGGAGATATTTACTGATAAACAGCTACCTACGCAGCATGTTCATGTCGTTCCTAAATGAGCTTTTTTCTCTGTTCCCTCACCACAATCCAGATTCTTTTGGGGAGTTACCAGTACAGTATCCATACCAGGAAGTACTTAATTTATTAAGCTACTGCTTTTCTTAATCTCAGTGGAGATATTTACTGATAAACAGCTATGCAGCATGTTCATGTCGTTCCTAAATGAGATTTTATCTCTCTCCCCTCACCACAAATCAGATTCTTCTGAGGAGTTCCCCAGTACATTATCCTTTCCCTGTGTAATTACCTTAACAAGCTCCAGCTGTTTTTATTCTCAGAAGGTTTACTCCCTGATATACAGCTGCCTACCCCCTTCGTAAGTGCAGGTCCTAAATGAGCTTTTATTCTCTGTTCCCTCACCACAATCCAGATTCTTTTGGGGAGTTACCAGTACAGTATCCATACCAGGAAGTACTTAATTTATTAAGCTACTGCTTTTCTTAATCTCAGTGGAGATATTTACCCTGATAAACAGCTGCCTACGCAGCATGTTCATGTCGTTCCTAAATGAGCTTTTATCTCTCTCCCCTCACCACAAATCAGATTCTTCTGAGGAGTTCCAGTACATTATCCTTTCCCCTGTGTAATTACCTTAACAAGCTCCAGCTGTTTTTATTCTCAGAAGGTTTACTCACTGATATACAGCTGCCTATCCCCTTCGTAAGTGCAGGTCCTAAATGAGCTTTTTTCTCTGTTCCCTCACAAACAATCCAGATTCTTTTGGGGAGTTACCAGTACAGTAACCATACCAGGAAGTACTTAATTTATTAAGCTACTGCTTTTCTTAATCTCAGTGGAGATATTTACTGATAACAGCTACCTACGCAGCATGTTCATGTCGTTCCTAAATGAGCTTTTTTCTCTGTTCCCTCACCACAATCCAGATTCTTTTGGGGAGTTACCAGTACAGTATCCATACCAGGAAGTACTTAATTTATTAAGCTACTGCTTTTCTTAATCTCAGTGGAGATATTTACTGATAAACAGCTACATATGCAGCATGTTCATGTCGTTCCTAAATGAGCTTTTATCTCTCTCCCCTCACCACGAATCAGATTCTTCTGAGGAGTTCCCAGTACATTATCCTTTCCCCTGTGTAATTACCTTAACAAGCTCCAGCTGTTTTTATTCTCAGAAGCGATATTCCCTGATATACAGCTGCCTACCCCCTTCGTAAGTGCAGGTCCTAAGTGAGCTTTTTTCTCTCTTCCCTCACCACAATCCCGATTCTTTTGGGGAGTTACCAGTACAGTAACCATACCAGGAAGTACTTAATTTATTAAGCTACTGCTTTTCTTATTCTCAGTGGAGATATTTAGTGATAAACCGCTACCTACGCAGCATGTTCATGTCGTTCCTAAATGAGCTTTTATCTCTCTCCCCTCACCACAAATCAGATTCTTCTGATGAGTTCCCAGTACATTATCCTTTCCCCTGTGTAATTACCTTAACAAGCTCCAGCTGTTTTTATTCTCAGAAGGTTTACTCCCTGATATACAGCTGCCTACCCCCTTCGTAAGTGCAGGTCCTAAATGAGCTTTTTTCTCTGTTCCCTCACCACAATCCAGATTCTTTTGGGGAGTTATCAGTACAGTAAACATACCAGGAAGTACTTAATTTATTAAGCTACTGCTTTTCTTAATATCAGTGGAGATATTTACTGATAAACAGCTACCTACGCAGCATGTTCATGTCGTTCCTAAATGAGCTTTTATCTCTCTCCCCTCACCACAAATCAGATTCTTCTGAGGAGTTCCCAGTACATTATCCTTTCCCCTGTGTAATTACCTTAACAAGCTCCAGCTGTTTTTATTCTCAGAAGGTTTACTCCCTGATATACAGCTGCCTACCCCCTTCGTAAGTGCAGGTCCTAAATGAGCTTTTTTCTCTGTTCCCTCACCACAATCCAGATTCTTTTGGGGAGTTATCAGTACAGTATCCATACCAGGAAGTACTTAATTTATTAAGCTACTGCTTTTCTTAATCTCAGTGGAGATATTTACTTATAAACAGCTACGTATGCAGCATGTTCATGTCGTTCCTAAATGAGCTTTTATCTCTCTCCACTCACCACGAATCAGATTCTTCTGAGGAGTTCCCAGTACATTATCCTTTCCCCTGTGTAATTACCTTAACAAGCTCCAGCTGTTTTTATTCTCAGAAGCGATAATCCCTGATATACAGCTGCCTAACCCCTTCGTAAGTGCAGGTCCCAAATGAGCTTTTTTCTCTGTTCCCTCACCACAATCCAGATTCTTTTGGGGAGTTACCAGTACAGTAACCATACCAGGAAGTTCTTAATTTATTAAGCTACTGCTTTTCTTAATCTCAGTGGAGATATTTACTGATAAACAGCTACCTACGCAGCATGTTCATGTCGTTCCTAAATGAGCTTTTTTCTCTGTTCCCTCACCACAATCCAGATTCTTTTGGGGAGTTACCAGTACAGTATCCATACCAGGAAGTACTTGATTTATTAAGCTACTGCTTTTCTTAATCTCAGTGGAGATATTTACTGATAAACAGGAACGTATGCAGCATGTTCATGTCGTTCCTAAATGAGATTTTATCTCTCTCCCTCACCACAAATCCAGATTCTTCTGAGGAGTTCCCCGTACATTATCCTTTCCCCTGTGTAATTACCTTAACAAGCTCCAGCTGTTTTTATTCTCAGAGGTTTACTCCCTGATATACAGCTGCCTACCCCCTTCATAAGTGCAGGTCCTAAATGAGCTTTATTCTCTGTTCCCTCACCACAATCCACATTCTTTTGGGGAGTTACCAGTACAGTAACCATACCAGGAAGTACTTAATTTATTAAGCTACTGCTTTTCTTAATCTCAGTGGAGATATTTACTGATAAACAGCTACCTACGCAGCATGTTCATGTCGTTCCTAAATGAGCTTTTATCTCTCTCCCCTCACGACAAATCAGATTCTTCTGAGGAGTTCCGAGGACATTATCCTTTCCCCTGTGTAATTACCTTAACAAGCTCCAGCTGTTTTTATTCTCAGAAGGTTTACTCACTGATATACAGCTGCCTACCCCCTTCGTAAGTGCAGGTCCTAAATGAGCTTTTTTCTCTGTTCCCTCACAAAAATCCAGATTCTTTTGGGGAGTTACCAGTACAGTAACCATACCAGGAAGTACTTAATTTATTAAGCTACTGCTTTTCTTAATCTCAGTGGAGATATTTACTGATAAGCAGCTACCTACGCAGCATGTTCATGTCGTTCCTAAATGAGCTTTTTTCTCTGTTCCCTCAATACAATCCAGATTCTTTTGGGGAGTTACCAGTACAGTATCCATACCAGGAAGTACTTAATTTATTAAGCTACTGCTTTTCTTAATCTCAGTGGAGATATTTACTGATAAACAGCTACGTATGCAGCATTTTCATGTCGTTCCTAAATGAGCTTTTATCTCTCTCCCCTCACCACGAATCAGATTCTTCTGAGGAGTTCCCAGTACATTATCCTTTCCCCTGTGTAATTACCTTAACAAGCTCCAGCTGTTTTTATTCTCAGAAGCGATATTCCCTGATATACAGCTGCCTACCCCCTTCGTAAGTGCAGGTCCTAAGTGAGCTTTTTTCTCTCTTCCCTCACCACAATCCCGATTCTTTTGGGGAGTTACCAGTACAGTAACCATACCAGGAAGTACTTAATTTATTAAGCTACTGCTTTTCTTATTCTCAGTGGAGATATTTAGTGATAAACCGCTACCTACGCAGCATGTTCATGTCGTTCCTAAATGAGCTTTTATCTCTCTCCCCTCACCACAAATCAGATTCTTCTGATGAGTTTCCCAGTACATTATCCTTTCCCCTGTGTAATTACCTTAACAAGCTCCAGCTGTTTTTATTCTCAGAAGGTTTACTCCCTGATATACAGCTGCCTACCCCCTTCGTAAGTGCAGGTCCTAAATGAGCTTTTTTCTCTGTTCCCTCACCACAATCCAGATTCTTTTGGGGAGTTATCAGTACAGTAAACATACCAGGAAGTACTTAATTTATTAAGCTACTGCTTTTCTTAATAACAGTGGAGATATTTACTGATAAACAGCTACCTACGCAGCATGTTCATGTCGTTCCTAAATGAGCTTTTATCTCTCTCCCCTCACCACAAATCAGATTCTTCTGAGGAGTTCCCAGTACATTATCCTTTCCCCTGTGTAATTACCTTAACAAGCTCCAGCTGTTTTTATTCTCAGAAGGTTTACTCCCTGATATACAGCTGCCTACCCCCTTCGTAAGTGCAGGTCCTAAATGAGCTTTTTTTCTCTGTTCCCTCACCACAATCCAGATTCTTTTGGGGAGTTACCAGTAAAGTAACCATACCAGGAAGTACTTAATTTATTAAGCTACTGCTTTTCTTAATCTCAGTGGAGATATTTACTGATAAGCAGCTACTTAGGCAGCATGTTCATGTCGTTCCTAATGAGCTTTTATCTCTCTCCTCTCACCACAAATCAGATTCTTCTGAGGAGTTCCAGTACATTATCCTTTCCCCTGTGTAATTACCTTAACAAGCTCCAGCTGTTTTTATTCTCAGAAGGTTTACTCCCTGATATACAGCTGCCTACCCCCTTCGTAAGTGCAGGTCCTAAATGAGCTTTTTTCTCTGTTCCCTCACCACAACCAGATTCTTTGGGGAGTTACCAGTACATTATCCTTTCCCCTGTGTAATTACCTTAACAAGCTCCAGCTGTTTTTATTCTCAGAAGGTCTACACCCTGATATACAGCTGCCTACCCCCTTCGTAAGTGCAGGTCCTAAATGAGCTTTTTTCTCTGTTCCCTCACCACAATCCAGATTCTTTTGGGGAGTTATCAGTACAGTAACCATACCAGGAAGTACTTAATTTATTAAGCTAGTGCTTTTCTTAATCTCAGTGGAGATATTTACTGATAA
>NW_025961916.1:0-70425 GCF_023159225.1 Perognathus longimembris pacificus | reverse complement strand
CTCCACTGGGGAGGATCCCCCTGAGAATTTTCAGGGCCCTATGGACTTTCCATCACTCTGGCTGGCAGCTTGTGGACGCTGGACATGCCATCCAAGGCGTAAAAGCCTCTGTTTCTATGTTCTGTTTTGTCTTGACTAGTTTTGTCTTTGAGATTGGTACCAGTTTTAAACATAAACTTTTGTTTCCCTTATTTCTGTTGTCCATTTACATGTCTATGGGCAAAACATTTACTAGGTACTGTGTCTCCTTCTGCAAGAAGGCAGAAAAGGTGCAGGCTGCTAAGAGCTGAGTTCAAACAGCCGGCTAGGCTAATCTTAGCCTGAGAGTAAACACTAAGAGTCAAGTGCTAGGTGGACTCAGTAATACTCCAGGGGACCCCAACCCAGTTATCTTCAGTGTTTAGCATGCTAAGATACTTTGCTAAAACTAATAGGCCCTAGCAAATAAGACTAAACAATGCTAAAATCATTCATTAAAGGTTTTGTTTTAAGTTTTGGTCATTACAAGAGTAAGATTGGAAAATATACCTTTTGCCACTAAAAAATGTACGGCTGATAGTTGTTTTGACTGCTTTTAAGTTCTGTTTACATTAATACCTACATATGTGAATGTATGTATGTGTGTGTGCGCACGCACAAATGTATGTGGGTGTGAATGTGTTCAAGATTAAAAATGTATGATGTAAAAATAGGTTAGTTTAACTTTAAACTTCAAAAGATCATCGAATTTGGGCATTACCAAAAGCTTTAAAGGATTATTTATTTTAAAAGGAACTATAGTTAAAAATTCTTTAATTCATGGTTAAAAATAAATAAATAAATAAATAAATAAGAACTTAGCATGGGCCCTTGAACCTATCCTCAGTAGTGAGGGGTAAACTGACAAAAGTGCAGTTTAGCCGATCCACGTGATGGGACAGCCGTAGGGTGGCGTCCATTCATAGTGGGAGGGGGCAAGCTGGCCCCAAGACAGTTCATCAAGCTCTAAGGAGTAGGATGGAGATAGGCCCATTCTATAGGACAGGCCAATGGAGGCCTTTCTTTTATTTCTTTTGTTTTCAGGTAAACATTGGAAACCTCAGGGTAAAATGTATGATTTGACTGATACTTCTAAAACTGCCCCTTAGGATGGATTAAAATTGGAATATCTTAAAGGAGAGTTAAAAGTTTATTTACCTGATATAACTCGATTTCTGTACAGGTTTGCAATTTGGATGTATCAAAAAGGCAAATATGCTAACTCTGAAATCTCATGGTTATAATTCTGGGGCACACTGCTAAGTGTACTCTTGTTACAATTGTTTTGGGTATCACTTTAATGAATCAGGTACTAAATTTTTTAAGTGTAAACTGTACTGTAACAGTAAGATTAACTATGTTAAGTCACATATAATCAGGTAAATATTTAAAAGTATATAAACTAATGGGGGATAGAAGTACACAACTTTCATTAACTCTCTGTATATAGGAAAATGGCTCTTTTAAAGCAGACAACCAGGAGGCAATGTGCCCCCTGGGCTTCAGTTTTTCTATGCAAATACAGGCTAAGGTAAAGGTGTGAAAGCCTCTACTTTAAAAGATTTTAGAATGCCTTTCTAGATAAAAAATTTGGAAGTAAAAAACAAACAACATAAAACAATGGGTGATACCTAGGCTCCAAATTTCTTTTAATACAACCAGGCTTGGTAAAAGACTTGAGATCAAAAATGTATTCTGAGATATGAAATTTAAAATGTTTGTTTTAAGTTGGATATAGGAAAACGATGGCTATCAAGATGATTGTTTAATTACTACTCCAGTTTGTTTTACAGGTTTTCAATAAAATGATTTATTATTTGCTGCACCTGATAAAAATATTGTATCAAAATTGTTACAAATTTTGCCTTTAGACTTTCAACAGTATAATTTAATAATTGCCCCTGATAAAATTCATTTAAACAGAAGAACCATTTAAGTATCTGGGATATTTAGTTAGAAGACAAGTAATTACCCCCCAATTAATAAAAATTCGTACTGAAGAGTTTAAACTCTTAATAATTTTCAAAAGTTACTAGGGACATCAATTGGCTTTGCCCTTCAACCTATTTTCCATTCTTCAAGGAGATTCGGATTTATGTAGCCCTCAAAAATTGACACGTCAGGAACTGCTCCTAATAAAATTTGGCAAATGGATGTAACACACATCCCTGAATTTGGCCGCTTACAATATGTGCATGTATCCATTGATACACATTCTTCTTTTATTTGGGCAACACCTCTACCAGGGGAAAAAAGGGACTCATGTCATTCAACATTTACTAGAAACATTTGCAGTTATGGGGATTCCTTCTCAAATAAAAACTGACAATGCACCAGCTTATTCCAGTAAACAAGTACGAAAATTTTTAGAATTTCATAACATTTTTCATGTTACAGGAATTGAATACAATCCTCAAGGTCAAGGTATAGTAGAAAGAGCTCATTATACATTAAAAACACAAATTAAAAAAAACTAAAGAGGGGGAGTAGGATAGTACTGAGGGATATGCAACTTCTATGAAAAGTATTTATAAAACAGCCCGAGCCGTTATTGCAGAAGCACTATTTGTCCTTAACTTTTTAAATTTGCCTCAAGGAGATGTTTTAGCAAGAGCTGAGCGACACTTCCTAGCTCCGCCTATGCAAAACAAACCACAGCCAGTTTGGAATAGATTGGGGGTTGGGCTAGATTGGGTCCCGGGGAGTTAACCCAGGGGCGAGGGTATGCTTATGTTTCTACAGAAGACAGCCCATCTTTCTAGCACCTGCTCCAGTGGATCCAGCAACAAACACCCCTCTGTGCATCAAGACCGGGGTGAAACATTCTCATCCAAGTGATAAGGCCATTCTAATGGACAGGTGTGCACTGGTAACCTGTAGGGGCTACATCAGAGGTAATGTATTGGGCCTATATTTCTAACCTCCTTTATGTCCATACTTATGGACAAAAGCCCCTGTCTCTGTTTTTACATCTATTCCTAATTTACTCTCTCCCCCTATGGGTCTGGCATTCCAGTCTTTCCTATGGAAGAGGAAAGATCATTTAACTTCTCTTATTCTCAGTTCTCTAAAGCTATCTGTCAAGGCCGTTCCCATGTTACCCTTTTAGATATCAATATTGGATTCAGCATGGAGGTTCATATAACTCCAGTAGAACTCGGCTTAATTAGACTGTCTTCCTGGTCTGTGGGATCTCATACCTATAAATTAGATAATTATCCTATCCCTGCTGGCCTACCTAAAATGTGACAATTTTACTTATCTGAACCTGAACTTTACTGAAAGACATTGGGAAAGTTGTCAAGGAATTTTTCCAACTATTTGGAATACATCCCAGCATACTTGGTATGATTGGGGACCTTTTGGTGTGTGGTTGAAAAACTGCACTGAATATAACTCACCTTGTGGCCCTACTTTATCTATGAACATGTCCAATGCCATGTCTGCTAAACAGCTTTTAGGGTGGTTTGGAGCAGGCTTTGGTGACCCCCGGCCTGCTCTCGCCCATGGAGACAGGCTATTTCCTCCACAACATCATCTCTAGAAATTAGCTTCTCTGGCTCCTGTATTGCTGGCCAATGGAACTTACTCAGGAACTAAAGGATCCTCGGCCTCCTACAACTTCACAGTTGTAAAGACCTATAATATCTCTGCTTGTGTTCATTTTCCACAAGTACTGATGGTCGGCCCCATAAACATAACTAAGAATGCCATTACCTGCATAAATTGTAAATTGTATACTTGCTTGAATAACAATGTCACCTTTAATTTTAGTCAAGATAGGATCATGATTTTAACCCAGCGCAACTCCCTTTGGGTTCCTGTTCGCATGCATCGTCCCTGGGCTGGAGGACCTGTACAAGGATTGGTAATGCAGTTTTTCAAGCGGCTTCTGAGGAGGAGTCGTCGTGCCATTGGACTGATTATTGCAGGACTCGTTGGACTGATTGCCATTGCTACAACTGCAGCAGTATCCGGAGCCGCATTGCGACAATCTGTACAAACTCATGACTTTATGGTGCAGTGGCACCAGGACTCCCACAATTTGTGGCAACACCAGCTGGAAGTAAATGCCCACCTTCAAGATGAGATAGAAGCTGTCAAAGGAGGAGTGTTTTGGCTTGGACAGAAATATCTGGCTTTACAGCAACGATTGTTTTTGACTTGCGATTGGAATTCTAGTCATGTCTGTGTAACACCTTATAAATATAATGCCTCTGAATGTGAATGGAATGATATACAAATGCTTATAGATGGAGCCCTACTAAATGGTACGTTAAGTGAACAAAGCTTGTACAGGGAGGTTTTTGAAGCTTTTCAAAAGGAATTGCCAGATGCCTCTTCTATTGATGATATAGCCCAAGGACTAGCTCAGACCTTAGAAGGATTAGACCCTAGGGGGTGGTGGCAAAGTATTACCCATAGTGTTGGAAGTGCCTCTATTGCCTTGATACTTATGTTAAGTGTCTTTTTCTTAGGATATTGTTCCATCATAGCTATAATGAAGCGTTTCACTAGGAATAATTCCTCTGATGTTTTACTAACTGCCCTTAAACTTTCTAGAGAAGCGGCTGTGGAAAATTAATAAAAAAGGGGGAATTGTTGGAGAATTAAAGTCTCCAACCAGTGGAAAAATTTGGCCCCGGCACGGTTACTCCGATGCCTCATTAGCACACTAATAGGCCCTTGGGAAAACATTCCCAGTAAGGAGTTTCTGGTGTTTGTGGGCCAAAGGTAGCCACCAGTTGTTGTGAGAATCTCCTTTTTCCCCCCTACTTAGCAAGTCTCCTAGAGGAGACTTGCCTGGAGACTTGCTTGGAGACTTGCTTCACCAGCTGCCTTTAATGTTAGATTATCACAATAAACAGAAAAGCCTCCTCATTGTTCTATTCACAAGTACTTGAGAAGTCAAGATTGAGATAGTAGCTAGTAGATAATTATAGTTCTACCTAGGTTATATACAATTCCTTGCTTTGTTATCAACAATCTTTGTAGTCACTACCACCTGTAATTAGAAAGGCATTGTATCAAGTTCCTGCCCACACAATAGGAAATGTCCTCCACTTCTGTATTTGAGACAAATGTCATGCTGTATTGATCTGTTACCCTGTAATTGTAAAATTGGTTTCTATCCCTATATAAACCCTGGCCCTCTTGGAATACAGTATGCATTGGTTCACTCGCCTTGCATCCCCGTGTCCTGATTCCGACTGCAGTTACCCAGGTTCAACACCTCACCACAATCAGATTCTTCTGAGGAGTTCCCAGTACATTATCCTTTCCCCTGTGTAATTACCTTAACAAGCTCCGGCTCTTTTTATTCTCAGAAGGTTTACTCCCTGATATACAGCTGCCTACCCCCTTCGTAAGTGCAGGTCCTAAATGAGCTTTTTTCTCTGTTCCCTCACCACAATCCAGATTCTTTTGGGGAGTTACCAGTACAGTAACCATACCAGGAAGTACTGAATTGATTAAGCTACTGTTTTTCTTAATCACAGTGGAGATATTTACTGATAAACACCTACCTACGCAGCATGTTCATCTCGTTCCTAAATGAGCTTTTCTCTCTCCCCTCACCACAAATGAGATTCTTCTGAGGAGTTCCCAGTACATTATCCTTTCCCCTGTGTAATTACCTTAAAAAGCTCCAGCTGTTTTTATTCTCAGAAGGTTTACTCCCTGATATACTGCTGCCGACCCCCTTTTATAAGTTCAGGTCCTAAATGAGCTTTTTTCTCTGTTCCCTCACCACAATCCAGATTCTTTTGGGGAGTTACCAGTACAGTAACCATACCAGGAAGTACTTAATTTATTAAGCTACTGCTTTTCTTAATCTCAGTGGAGATATTTACTGATAAACAGCTACCTATGCAGCATTTTCATTTCGTTCCTAAATGAGCTTTTATCTCTCTCCCCTCACCAGAAATCAGATTCTTCTGAGGAGTTCCCAGTACATTATCCTTTCCCCTGTGTAATTACCTTAACAAGCTCCAGCTGTTTTTATTCTCAGAAGGTTTACTCCCTGATATACAACTGCCTACCCCCTTCGTAAGCGCAGGTCTTAAATGAGCTTTTTTCTGTGTTCCCTCACCACAATCCAGATTCTTTTGGGAGTTACCAGTACAGCAACCATACCAGGATGTACTTAATTTATTAAGCTACTGCTTTTCTTAATCTCAGTGGAGATATTTACTGATAAACAGCTACATATGCAGCATTTTCATTTCGTTCCTAAATGAGCTTTTATCTCTCTCCCCTCACCACAAATCAGATTCTTCTGAGGAGTTCCCAGTACATTATCCTTTCCCCTGTGTAATTACCTTAACAAGCACCAGGTGTTTTTATTCTCAGAGGTTTACTACCTGATAAACAGCTACCTACCCCCTTCGTAAGTGCAGGTCTTAAATGAGCTTTATTCTCTGTTCCCTCACCACAATCCAGATTTTTTGGAGAGTTACCAGTACAGTAACCATTCCAGGAAGTACTTAATTTATTCAGCTACTGCTTTTCTTAATCTCAGTGGAGATATTTTCTGATAAACAGCTACCTACGCAGCATGTTCATGTCGTTCCTAAATGAGCTTTTATCTCTCTCCCCTCACCACAAATCAGATTCTTCTGACTAGTTCCCTGTACATTATCCTTTCCCCTGTGTAATTATCTTAACAAGCTCCAGCTGTTTTTATTCTCAGAAGGTTTACTCCCTGATATACAGCTGCCTACCGCCTTCGTAAGTGCAGGTCCTAAATGAGCTTTTTTCTCTGTTCCCTCACCACAATCCAGATTCTTTTGGGGAGTGACCAGTACAGTAACCATACCGGGAAGTACTTAATTTATTAAGCTACTGCTTTTCTTAATCTCAGTGGAGATATTTACTGATAAACAGCTACCTACGCAGCATGTTCATGTCGTTCCTAAATGAGCATTAATCTCTCTCCCCTCACCACAAATTAGATTCTTCTGAGGAATTCCCAGTACATTATCCTTTCACCTGTGTAATTACCTTAACAAGCTCCAGCTGTTTTATTCTCAGAAGTTTTACTCCCTGATATACAGCTGCCTACCCCCTTGGTAAGTGCAGGTCTTAAATGAGCTTTTTTCTCTGTTCCCTCACCACAATCCAGATTCTTTTGGGGAGTTAACAGTACAGTAACCATACCAGGAAGTACTTAATTTATTAAGCTACTGCTTTTCTTAATCTCAGTGGAGATATTTACTCATGAACAGCTAAATACGCAGCATGTTCATGTCGTTCCTAAATAAGCTTTTATCTCTCTCCCCTCACCACAAATCAGATTCTTCTGAGGAGTTCCCAGTACATTATCCTTTCCCCTTTGTAATTACCTTAACAAGCTCCAGCTGTTTTTATTCTCAGAAGGTTTACTCCCTGATATACAGCTGCCTACCCCCTTCGTAAGTGCAGGTCTTAAATGAGCTTTTTTCTGTGTTCCCTCACCACAATCCAGATTCTTTTGGGGAGTTACCAGTACAGTAACCATACCAGGAAGTACTTAATTTATTAAGCTACTGCTTTTCTTAATCTCAGTGGAGATATTTACTGATAACAGCTACCTACGCAGCATGTTCATGTCGTTCCTAATGAGCTTTTATCTCTCTCCCCTCACCACAAATCAGATTCTTCTGAGTAGTTCCCAGTACATTATCCTTTCCCCTGTGTAATTACCTTAACAAGCTCCAGCTTTTTTTATTCTCAGAAGGGATACTCCCTGATATACAGCTGCCTACCCCCTTCGTAAGTGCAGGTCCTAAATGAGATGATATCTCTGTTCCCTCACCACAATCCAGATTCTTTTGGGGAGTTACCAGTACAGTAACCATACCAGGAAGTACTTAATTTATTAAGCTACTGCTTTTCTTAATCTCAGTGGAGATATTTACTGATAAACAGCTACCTATGCAGCATTTTCATTTCGTTCCTAAATGAGCTTTTATCTCTCTCCCCTCACCACAAATCAGATTCTTCTGAGGAGTTCCCAGTACATTATCCTTTCCCCTGTGTAATTACCTTAACAAGCTCCAGCTGTTTTTATTCTCAGAAGGTTTACTCCCTGATATACAGCTGCCTAACCCCTTCGTAAGTGCAGGTCCTAAATGAGCTTTTTCCTCTGTTCCCTCACCACAATCCAGATTCTTTTGGGGAGTTACCAGTACAGTAACCATACCAGGAAGTACTTAATTTATTAAGCTACTGCTTTTCTTAATCTCAATGGAGATATTTACTGACAAACAGCTACCTATGCAGCATTTTCTTGTCGTTCTTAAATGAGCTTTTATCTCTCTCCCCTCACCACAAATCAGATTCTTCTGAGGAATTCCCAGTACATTATCCTTTCCCCTGTGTAATTACCTTAACAAGCTCCAGCTGTTTTTATTCTCAGAAGGGATACTCCCTGATATACAGCTGCCTACCACCTTCGAAAATGCAGGTCCTAAAAGAGCTTTATTCTCTGTTCCCTCACCACGATCCTGATTCTATTGTGGAGTTACCAGTACAGTAACCATACCAGGAAGTACATAATTTATTAAGCTACTGCTTTTCTTAATCTCAGTGGAGATATTTACTGATAAACAGCTACCTATGCAGCATTTTCATGTCGTTCCGAAATGAGCTTTTATCTCTCTCCCCTCACCACAAATCAGATTCTTCTGAGGAGTTCCCAGTACATTATCCTTTCCCCTGTGTAATTACCTTAACAAGCTCCAGCTGTTTTTATTCTCAAAAGAGACACCCCCTGATATACAGCTGCCTACCCCTTCGTAAGTGCAGGTCCTAAATGAGCTTTTTTCTCTGTTCCCTCACCACAACACAGATTAATTTGGGGAGTTACCAGTACAGTAACCATACCAGGAAGTACTTAATTTATTAAGCTACTGCTTTTCTTAATCTCAGTGGAGATATTTACTGATAAACAGCTACCTATGCAGCATTTTCATGTCGTTCCTAAATGAGCTTTTATCTCTCTCCCCTCACCACAAATCAGATTCTTCTGAGGAGTTCCCAGTACATTATCCTTTCCCCCGTGTAATTACCTTAACAAGCTCCAGCTGTTTTTATTCTCAGAATGATAGTCCCTGATATACAGCTGCCTACCCCCTTCGTAAGTGCAGGTCCTAAATGAGCTTTTTTCTCTGTTCCCTCACCACAATCCAGATTCTTTTGGGGAGTTACCAGTACAGTAACCATACCAGGAAGTACTGAATTGATTAAGCTACTGCTTTTCTTAATCTCAGTGGAGATATTTCCTGATAAACAGCTACCTACGCAGCATGTTCATCTCGTTCCTAAATGAGCTTTTATCTCTCTCCCCTCACCACAAATCAGATTCTTCTGAAGAGTTCCCAGTACATTATCCTTTCCCCTGTGTAATTACCTTAACAAGATTCAGCTGTTTTTATTCTCACAAGGTTTACTCCCTGATATACAGCTGCCTACCCCCTTCGTAAGTGCAGGTCCTAAATGAGCTTTTTTCTCTGTTCCCTCACCACAATACAGATTCATTTGGGGAGTTACCAGTACAGTAACCATACCAGGAAGTACTTAATTTATTAAGCTACTGCTTTTCTTAATCTCAGTGGAGATATTTACTGATAAACAGCTACCTATGCAGCATGTTCATGTCGTTCCTAAATGAGCTTTAATCTCTCTCCCCTCACCACAAATCAGATTCTTCTGAGGAGTTCCCAGTACATTATCCATTCCCCTGTGTAATTACCTTAACAAGCTCAGGCTGTTTTTATTCTCAGAAGGTTTACTCCCTGATATACAGCTGCCTACCCCCTTCGTAAGTGCAGGTCCTAAATGAGCTTTTTTCTCTGTTCCCTCACCAGAATCCAGATTCTTTTGGGGAGTTACCAGTACAGTAACCATACCAGGAAGTACTTAATTTATTAAGCTACTGCTTTTCTTAATCTCAGTGGAGATATTTACTGATAAACAGCTAAATATGCTGCATGTTCATGTCGTTCCTAAATGAGATTTTATCTCTCTCCCCTCACCACAAATCAGATTCTTCTGAGGAGTTCCCAGTACATTATCCTTTCCCCTGTGTAATTACCTTAACAAGCTCCAGCAGTTTTTATTCTCAGAAGGTTTACTCCCTGATATACTGCTGACGACCCCCTTTGTAAGTGCAGGTCCTAAATGAGCATTTTTCTCTGTTCCCTCACCACAATCCAGATTCTTTTGGGGAGTTACCAGTACAGTGACCATACCAGGAAGTACTTAATTTATTAAGCTACTGCTTTTCTTAATCTCAGTTTAGATATTTACTGATAAAGAGATACCTACGCAGCATTTTCATGTCGTTCCTAAATGATCTTTTAACTGTCTCCCCTCACCTAAATCAGATTTTTCTGAGGAGTTCCCAGTACATTATCCTTTCCCCTGTGTAATTACCTTAACAAGCTCCAGCTATTTTTATTCCCAGAAGGTTTACTCCCTGATATACAGCTGCCTACCCCCTTCGTAAGTGCAGGTCCGAAATGAGCTTTTTTCTCTGTTCCCTCACCACAATCCAGATTCTTTGGGGAGTCACCAGTACAGTAACCATACCAGGAAGTACTTAATTTATTAAGCTACTGCTTTTCTTAATCTCAGTGGAGATATTTACTGATAAACAGCTACCTACGCAGCATGTATATGTCGTTCCTAAATGACCTTTTATCTCTCTCCCCTCACCACAAATCAGATTCTTCTGAGGAGTTCCCAGTACATTATCCTTTCCCCTGTGTAATTATCTTAACAAGCTCCAGCTGTTTTTATTCCCAGAAGGTTTACTCCCTGATATACAGCTGCCTACCCCCTTCGTTAGTGCAGGTCCTAAATGAGCTTTTTTCTCTGTTCCCTCACCACAGTCCAGATTTTTTGGTGAGTCACCAGTACAGTAACCATACCAGGAAGTAATTTATTAAACTACTGCTTTTCTTAATCTCAGTGGAGATATTTACTGATAAACAGCTACCTACGCAGCATGATCATGTCGTTCCTAAATGAGCTTTTATCTCTCTCCCCTCACCACAAATCAGATTCTTCTGAGGATTTCCCAGTACATTATCCATTCCCCTGTGTAATTACCTTAACAAGCTCCAGCTGTTTTTATTTTCAGAAGGGATACTCCCTGATATACAGCTGCCTAGCCCCTTCGTAAGTGCAGGTCCTAAATGAGCTTTTTTCTCTGTTCCCTCACCACAATCCAGATTCTTCTGGGGAGTTACCAGTACAGTAACCATACCAGGAAGTAATTTATTAAGCTACTGCTTTTCTTAATCTCAGTGGAGATATTTACTGATAAATAGCTACCTACGCAGCATGTTCATGTCGGTCCTAAATGAGGTTTTATCTCTCTCCCCTCACCGCAAATCAGATTTTTCTGAGGAGTTCCCAGTACATTATCCTTTCCCCTGTGTAATTCCCTTAACAAGCTCCAGCTGTTTTTATGCTCAGAAGGTTTACTCCGTGATATACAGCTGCCTACCCCATTCGTAAGTGCAGGTCCTAAATGAGCTTTTTTCTCTGTTCCCTCACCACAATCCAGAATGTTTTGGGGAGTTACCACTACAGTAACCATACCAGGAAGTACTTAATTTATTAAGCTACTGCTTTTCTTAATCTCAGTGGAGATATTTACTGATAAACAGCTACCTATGCAGCCTATTCATGAGCTTTTATCTCTCTCCCCTCACCACAACAAGCTCCAGCTGTTTTTACTCTCAGAAGGGATACTCCCTGATATACAGCTGTCTACACCCATCATAAGTGCAGGTCATAAATGAGCTTTTTTCTCTATTCCCTCACCAAAATCCAGATTCCTTTGGGGAGTTACCAGTACAGTAACCATACCAGGAAGTAATTTATTAAACTACTCCTTTTCTTAATCTCAGTGGAGATATTTACTGATAAACAGCTACCTACGCAGCATGTTCATGTCGTTCCTAAATGAGCTTTTATCTCTCTCCCCTCACCACAAATCAGATTCTTCTGAGGAGTTCCCAGTATATTATCCTTTACCTTGTGTAATTACCTTAACAAGCTCCAGCTGTTTTTATTCTCAGAAGGGATACTCCCTGATATACAGCTGCCTACCCCCTTCGTAAGTGCAGGTCCTAAATGAGCTTTTTTCTCTGTTCTCTCACCACAATCCAGATTCTTTTGGGGAGTTACCAGTACAGTAACCATACCAGGAAGTAATTTATTAAACTACTCCTTTTCTTAATCTCAGTGGAGATATTTACTGATAAACAGCTACCTACGCAGCATGTTCATGTCGTTCCTAAATGAGCTTTTATCTCTCTCCCCTCACCACAAATCAGATTCTTCTGAGGAATTACCAGTAAATTATCCTTTCCCCTGTGTAATTACCTTAACAAGCTCCAGCTGTTTTTATTCTCAGAAGGTTTACTCCCTGATATACAGCTGCCTACCCCCTTCGTAAGTGCAGGTCCTAAATGAGCTTTTTTCTCTGTTCCCTCACCACAATCCAGATTCTTTTGGGGAGTTACCAGTACAATAAACATACCAGGAAGTACTTAATTTATTAAGCTACTGATTTTCTTAATCTCAGTGGAGATATTTACTGATAAACAGCTACCTATGCAGCATTTTCATGTCGTTCCTAAATGAGCTTTTATCTCTCTCCCCTCACCACAAATCAGATTCTTCTGAGGAATTACCAGTACATTATCCTTTCCCCTGTGTAATTACCTTAACAAGCTCCAGCTGTTTTTATTCTCAGAAGGTTTACTCCCTGATATACAGCTGCCTACCCCCTTCGTAAGTGCAGGTACTAAATGAGCTTTTTTCTCTGTTCCCTCACCACAATCCAGATTCTTTTGGGGAGTTACCAGTACAATAAACATACCAGGAAGTACTTAAATTATTAAGCTACTGCTTTTCTTAATCTCAGTGGAGATATTTACTGATAAACAGCTACCTATGCAGCATGTTCATGTCGTTCCTAAATGAGCTTTTATCTCTCTCCCCTCACCACAAACCAGAATCTTCTGAGGAGTTCCCAGTACATAATCCTTTCCTCTGTGAAATTACCTTAACAAGCTCCAGCTGTTTTTATTCTCAGAAGGTTTACTCCCTGATATACAGCTGGCTTCCCCCTTCGTAAGTGCAGGTCCTAAATGAGCTTTTTTCTCTGTTCACGCACCGCAATCCAGATTCTTTTGAGGAGTTACCAGTTCAGAACCATACCAGGAAGTACTTAATTTATTAAGCTACTGCTTTTCTTAATCTCAGTGGAGATATTTCCTGATAAACAACTACCTACGCAGCATGTTCATGTCGTTCCTAAATGATCTTTTAACTCTCTCCCCTCACCACAAATCAGATTCTTCTGAGGAGTTCCCAGTACAGTATCCTTTCCCCTGGTTAATTACCTTAACAAGCTCCAGCTGTTTTTATTCCCAGAAGGGATACTCCCTGATATACAGCCGCCTACCCCCTTCGTAAGTGCAGGTCCTAAATGAGCTTTTTTCTCTGTTCCCTCACCACAATGCAGATTCTTTTGGGGAGTCACCAGTACAGTAACCATACGAAATAGTACTTAATTTTTTAAGCTACTTCTTTTCTTAATCTCAGTGGAGATATTTACTGATAAACAGCTACCTACGCAGCATGTTCATGTCGTTCCTAAATGAGCTTTTTTCTCTCTCCCCTCACCACAAATCAGATTCTTCTGAGGAGTTCCCAGTACATTATTGTTTCCCCTGTGTAATTACCTTAACAAGCTCCAGCTGTTTTTATTCTCAGAAGGTTTACTCCCTGATATACTGCTGACGACCCCCTTTGTAAGTGCAGGTCCTAAATGAGCTTTTTTCTCTGTTCCCTCACCACAATACAGATTCTTTTGGGGAGTTACCAGTACAGTAACCATACCAGTAAGTACTTAATTTATTAAGCTATTGCTTTTCTTAATCTCAGTGGAGATATTTACTGATAAACAGCTACCTACGCAGCATTTTCATGTCGTTCCTAAATGATCTTTTAACTCTCCCCTCACCTCAAATCAGATTTTTCTGAGGAGTTCCCAGTACATTATCCTTTCCCCTGTGTAATTACCTTAACAAGCTCCAGCTGTTTTTATTCCCAGAAGGTTTACTCCCTGATATACAGCTGCCTACCCCCTTCGTAAGTGCAGGTCCGAAATGAGCTTTTTTCTCTGTTCCCTCACCACAATCCAGATTCTTTGGGGAGTCACCAGTACAGTAACCATACCAGGAAGTACTTAATTTATTAAGCTACTGCTTTTCTTAATCTCAGTGGAGATATTTACTGATAAACAGCTACCTACGCAGCATGTTCATGTCGTTCCTAAATGATCTTTTAACTCTCTCCCCTCACCACAAATCAGATTCTTCTGAGGAGTTCCCAGTACATTATTGTTTCCCCTGTGTAATTACCTTAACAAGATCCAGCTGTTTTTATTCCCAGAAGGGATACTCCCTGATATACAGCTGCCTACCCCCTTCGTAAGTGCAGGTCCTAAATGAGCTTTTTTCTCTGTTCCCTCACCACAATCCAGATTCTTTTGGGGAGTCACCAGTACAGTAACCATACCAGGAAGTACTTAATTTATTAAGCTACTGTTTTCTTAATCTTAGTGGAGATAATTACTGATAAACAGCTACCTACGCAGCATGTTCATGTCGTTCCTAAATGAGCTTTTATCTCTCTCCCCTCACCACAAATCAGATTCTTCTGAGGAGTTCCCAGTACATTATCCTTTCCCCTGTGAAATAACCTTAACAAGCTCCAGCTGTTTTTATTCTCAGAAGGGATACTCCCTGATATACAGCTGCCTACCCCCTTCGTAAGTGCAGGTCCTAAATGAGCTTTTTTCTCTGTTCCCTCACCACAAACCAGATTCTTTTGGGGAGTTACCAGTACAGTAACCATACGAGGAAGTACTTAATTTATTAAGCTACTGCTTTTCTTAATCTGAGTTTAGATATTTACTGATAAACAGATACCTACGCAGCATGTTCATGTCGTTCCTAAATGAGCTTATAACTCTTTCCCCTCATCACAAATCAGATTCTTCTGAGGAGTTCCCAGTACATTATCCTTTCCCCTGTGTAATTACCTTAACAAGCTCCACCTGTTTTTATTCTCAGAAGGTTTACTCCCTGATATACTGCTGACCACCCCCTTCGTAAGTGCAGGTCCTAAATGAGCTTTTTTCTCTGTTCCCTCACCACAATCCAGATTCTTTTGGGGAGTTACCAGTACAGTAACCATACCAGGAAGTACTTAATTTATTAAGCTACTGCTTTTCTTAATCTCAGTGGAGATATTTACTGATAAACAGCTACCTACGCAGCATGTACATGTCGTTCCTAAATGACCTTTTATCTCTCTCCCCTCACCACAAATCAGATTCTTCTGAGGAGTTCCCAGTACAGTATCCTTTCCCCTGGTTAATTACCTTAACAAGCTCCAGCTGTTTTTATTCCCAGAAGGGATACTCCCTGATATACAGCTGCCTACCCCCTTCGTAAGTGCAGGTCCTAAATAAGCTTCTTTCTCTGTTCCCTCACTACAATGCAGATTCTTTTGGGGAGTCACCAGTACAGTAAACATACGAGGAAGTACTTAATTTTTTAAGCTACTGCTTTTCTTAATCTCAGTGGAGATATTTACTGATAAACAGCTACCTACGCAGCATGTTCATGTCGTTCCTAAATGAGCTTTTATCTCTCTCCCCTCACCGCAAATCAGATTTTTCTGAGGAGTTCCCAGTACATTATCCTTTCCCCTGTGTAATTCCCTTAACAAGCTCCAGCTGTTTTTATGCTCAGAAGGTTTACTCCCTGATATACAGCTGCCTACCCCCTTCGTAAGTGCAGGTCCTAAATGAGCTTTTTTCTCTGTTCCGTCACCACAATCCAGAATGTTTTGGGGAGGTACCACTACAGTAACCATACCAGGAAGTACGTAATTTATTAAGCTACTGCTTTTCTTAATCTCAGTGGAGATATTTACTGATAAACAGCTACCTATGCAGCATATTCATGAGCTTTTATCTCTCTCCCCTCACCACAACAAGCTCCAGCTGTTTTTATTCTCAGAAGGGATACTCCCTGATATACAGCTGCCTACACCCATCATAAGTGCAGGTCATAAATGAGCTTTTTTCTCTGTTCCCTCACCAAAATCCAGATTCTTTTGGGGAGTTACCAGTACAGTAACCATACCAGGAAGTAATTTATTAAACTACTGCTTTTCTTAATCTCAGTGGAGATATTTACTGATAAACAGCTACCTATGCAGCATATTCATGAGCTTTTATCTCTCTCCCCTCACCACAACAAGCTCCAGCTGTTTTTATTCTCAGAAGGTTTACTCCCTGATATACAGCTGCCTACCCCCTTCTTAAGTGCAGGTCCTAAATGAGCTTTTTTCTCTGTTCCCTCACCACAACTCAGATTCTTTTGGGGAGTTATCAGTACAGTAACCATAGCAGGAAGTACTTAATTTATGAAGCTACTGCTTTTCTTAATCTCGGTGGAGATATTTACTGATAAACAGCTACCTACGCAGCATGTTCATGTCGTTCCTAAATGAGCTGTTATCTCTCTCCCCTCACCACAAATCAGATTCTTCTGAGGATTTCCCAGTACATTATCCATTCCCCTGTGTAATTACCTTAACAAGCTCCAGCTGTTTTTATTCTCAGATGGTTTACTCCCTGATATACAGCTGCCTACCCCCTTCGTAAGTGCAGTTCCTAAATGCGCTTTTTTCTCTGTTCCCTCACCACAATCCAGATTGTTTTCGGTAGTTACCAGTACAGTAACCATACCAGGAAGTACTTAATTTATTAAGCTACTGCTTTTCTTAATCTCAGTGGAGATATTTACTGATAAACAGCTACCAACGCAGCATGTTCATGTCGTTCCTAAATAAGCTTTTATCTCTCTCCCCTCACCACAAATCAGATTCTTCTGAGGAGTTCCCAGTACATTATCCTTTCCCCTGTGTAATTACCTTAACAAGCTCCAGCTGTTTTTAATCTCAGAAGGTTTACTCCCTGATATACAGCTGCCTACCCATTCGTAAGTGCAGGTCCTAACTGAGCTTTTTTCTCTGTTCCCTCACCACAATCCATATTCTTTTGTGGAGTTACCAGTACAGTAACCATACCAGGAAGTACTTAATTTATTAAGCTACTGCTTTTCTTAATCTCAGTGTAGATATTTACTGATAAACAGCTACCTATGCAGCATTTTCATGTCGTTCCTAAATGAGCTTTTATCTCTCTCCCCTCACCACAAATCAGATTCTTCTGAGGAGTTCCCAGTACATTATCCTTTCCCCTGTGTAATTACCTTAACAAGCTCCAGCTGTTTTTATTATCAGAAGGGATACTCCCTGATATACAGCTGCCTACCCCCTTCGTAAGTGCAGGTCCTAAATGAGCTTTTTTCTCTGTTCCCTCACCACAATCCAGATTCTTTTGGGGAGTTACCAGTACAGTAACCATACCAGGAAGTGCTTAATTTATTAAGCTACTGGTTTTCCTAATCTCAGTGGAGATATTTACTGATAAACAGCTACCTATGCAGCATGTTCATGTCGTTCATAAATGAGCTTTTATGTCACTCCCCTCACTGTTGGAGAATTAAAGTCTCCAACCAGTGGAAAAATTTGGCCCCGGCACGGTTACTCCGATGCCTCATTAGCACACTAATAGGCCCTTGGGAAAACATTCCCAGTAAGGAGTTTCTGGTGTTTGTGGGCCAAAGGTAGCCACCAGTTGTTGTGAGAATCTCCTTTTTCCCCCCTACTTAGCAAGTCTCCTAGAGGAGACTTGCCTGGAGACTTGCTTGGAGACTTGCTTGACCAGCTGCCTTTAATGTTAGATTATCACAATAAACAGAAAAGTCTCCTCATTGTTCTATTCACAAGTACTTGAGAAGTCAAGATTGAGATAGTAGCTAGTAGATAATTATAGTTCTACCTAGGTTGTATACAATTCCTTGCTTTGTTATCAACAATCTTTGTAGTCACTACCTCCTGTAATTAGAAAGGCATTGTATCAAGTTCCTGCCCTCACAATAGGAAATGTCCTCCACTTCTGTATTTGAGACAAATGTCATGCTGTATTGATCTGTTACCCTGTAATTGTAAAATTGGTTTCTATCCCTATATAAACCCTGGCCCTCTTGGAATAAAGTATGCATTGGTTCACTCGCCTTGCATCCCCCGTGTCCTGATTCCGACTGCAGTTACCCAGGTTCAACATCTGGCGTCCGGACCCAGGGACCTGACAATTGATCCACAGGAGATTGCGGAACTGCCGAGCTCTCGAGTGAGGTGAGAGATATTTTTAATTCACAGGAGACAAGGGATCTGTGTGTAATTCACAGGAGACAAGGGATCTGTGTGGTGAGCTCCTATTCTTAAAAAATTACGGGGTTATGGGACAAGCTAAACCAACTCCATTTTCTAATTTTATCCACCATGTATTGAAACGGGACGGAGCTATGGTCTGGTGTTCACAAAGAGATGAGTGTGTACAGGTAGTGGAGTATAATCTATGGTTCCCAGAGGGAGATACTTTAGATTTAGAAGTCTGGGAACGAGTAGAGAATAATATGGAAAATGAATATCGGTGTGGAGACAAGGTTCCAGTTACATTTTGGTCTGTTTGGGCATTAGTACATACAGCCGTGAGCATGATGTCTCCTGATGCTATCATAACATCAACTGCTGAGCCAGAGGCTGACGTGGAAAAAGCTATGAAGGCTTATAATTTGTCCGGGGAGGTAAAAACTCAAATTGGGCAGGAGCTAAAAGACATGGCAACACCTGAACTATCTCCTGTCAGTTTTGTTAAAGAAAAATTAACATCAAATAAGCCTTCAGCCTCTACCTATGCTCCTTCAGAGAATGATGCTAATTTAGGCAGCTCAGCAGTGCAGTCAAAGTGCTACAGATGCTCTTTCGATCTGCCAGGGGAAGTCAGGAAGGTGAAAGTAAAGAACAAATAATTGCGGCCGCGGAGCCCACTTTTACTTTAATTAATCTAAGTCCTATGGTTCTGCTTCTCTCTCTTGCTATCAAACTTTTCCTGTCATTGAAGCCCCTCCAACCGGAGGTGTGGCACAGCCCCGTCATTATCAAGATAGTGACCAGATTCACTCAATTTAGGACAGCTGTAATACAGGGCTGTCTCCTGGCTCCCTTCCAGTGAAGGAGGCTTCCCCATCATCTTTTCTTTACAACCAGGCACTAGCAGGGGAGCTGACACTCCCTGTTTTAGTCCATCAGCCTGGAATTGGGGAAGGACTAGTGATTTTTCTTTTACTTCTCAAGAGAATTTTTACTGCAATTGCACTTTTAATTTGCGCCTGCGCTACATGTTTCATGTGTCTTTGTCTTTGTTTGATTAGTTGTGTTTCGTGTGGAGTGCTAAATTGGGAAAGAAGTCCTCTGGTGGGCGGCCTCGGCAGGCTGATTGCCAGGGGATGGAAATCTCCACTGGGGAGGATCCCCCTGAGAATTTTCAGGGCCCTATGGACTTTCCATCACTCTGGCTGGCAGCTTGTGGACGCTGGACATGCCATCCAAGGCGTAAAAGCCTCTGTTTCTATGTTCTGTTTTGTCTTGACTAGTTTTGTCTTTGAGATTGGTACCAGTTTTAAACATAAACTTTTGTTTCCCTTATTTCTGTTGTCCATTTACATGTCTATGGGCAAAACATTTACTAGGTACTGTGTCTCCTTCTGCAAGAAGGCAGAAAAGGTGCAGGCTGCTAAGAGCTGAGTTCAAACAGCCGGCTAGGCTAATCTTAGCCTGAGAGTAAACACTAAGAGTCAAGTGCTAGGTGGACTCAGTAATACTCCAGGGGACCCCAACCCAGTTATCTTCAGTGTTTAGCATGCTAAGATACTTTGCTAAAACTAATAGGCCCTAGCAAATAAGACTAAACAATGCTAAAATCATTCATTAAAGGTTTTGTTTTAAGTTTTGGTCATTACAAGAGTAAGATTGGAAAATATACCTTTTGCCACTAAAAAATGTACGGCTGATAGTTGTTTTGACTGCTTTTAAGTTCTGTTTACATTAATACCTACATATGTGAATGTATGTATGTGTGTGTGCGCACGCACAAATGTATGTGGGTGTGAATGTGTTCAAGATTAAAAATGTATGATGTAAAAATAGGTTAGTTTAACTTTAAACTTCAAAAGATCATCGAATTTGGGCATTACCAAAAGCTTTAAAGGATTATTTATTTTAAAAGGAACTATAGTTAAAAATTCTTTAATTCATGGTTAAAAATAAATAAATAAATAAATAAATAAGAACTTAGCATGGGCCCTTGAACCTATCCTCAGTAGTGAGGGGTAAACTGACAAAAGTGCAGTTTAGCCGATCCACGTGATGGGACAGCCGTAGGGTGGCGTCCATTCATAGTGGGAGGGGGCAAGCTGGCCCCAAGACAGTTCATCAAGCTCTAAGGAGTAGGATGGAGATAGGCCCATTCTATAGGACAGGCCAATGGAGGCCTTTCTTTTATTTCTTTTGTTTTCAGGTAAACATTGGAAACCTCAGGGTAAAATGTATGATTTGACTGATACTTCTAAAACTGCCCCTTAGGATGGATTAAAATTGGAATATCTTAAAGGAGAGTTAAAAGTTTATTTACCTGATATAACTCGATTTCTGTACAGGTTTGCAATTTGGATGTATCAAAAAGGCAAATATGCTAACTCTGAAATCTCATGGTTATAATTCTGGGGCACACTGCTAAGTGTACTCTTGTTACAATTGTTTTGGGTATCACTTTAATGAATCAGGTACTAAATTTTTTAAGTGTAAACTGTACTGTAACAGTAAGATTAACTATGTTAAGTCACATATAATCAGGTAAATATTTAAAAGTATATAAACTAATGGGGGATAGAAGTACACAACTTTCATTAACTCTCTGTATATAGGAAAATGGCTCTTTTAAAGCAGACAACCAGGAGGCAATGTGCCCCCTGGGCTTCAGTTTTTCTATGCAAATACAGGCTAAGGTAAAGGTGTGAAAGCCTCTACTTTAAAAGATTTTAGAATGCCTTTCTAGATAAAAAATTTGGAAGTAAAAAACAAACAACATAAAACAATGGGTGATACCTAGGCTCCAAATTTCTTTTAATACAACCAGGCTTGGTAAAAGACTTGAGATCAAAAATGTATTCTGAGATATGAAATTTAAAATGTTTGTTTTAAGTTGGATATAGGAAAACGATGGCTATCAAGATGATTGTTTAATTACTACTCCAGTTTGTTTTACAGGTTTTCAATAAAATGATTTATTATTTGCTGCACCTGATAAAAATATTGTATCAAAATTGTTACAAATTTTGCCTTTAGACTTTCAACAGTATAATTTAATAATTGCCCCTGATAAAATTCATTTAAACAGAAGAACCATTTAAGTATCTGGGATATTTAGTTAGAAGACAAGTAATTACCCCCCAATTAATAAAAATTCGTACTGAAGAGTTTAAAACTCTTAATAATTTTCAAAAGTTACTAGGGACATCAATTGGCTTTGCCCTTCAACCTATTTTCCATTCTTCAAGGAGATTCGGATTTATGTAGCCCTCAAAAATTGACACGTCAGGAACTGCTCCTAATAAAATTTGGCAAATGGATGTAACACACATCCCTGAATTTGGCCGCTTACAATATGTGCATGTATCCATTGATACACATTCTTCTTTTATTTGGGCAACACCTCTACCAGGGGAAAAAGGGACTCATGTCATTCAACATTTACTAGAAACATTTGCAGTTATGGGGATTCCTTCTCAAATAAAAACTGACAATGCACCAGCTTATTCCAGTAAACAAGTACGAAAATTTTTAGAATTTCATAACATTTTTCATGTTACAGGAATTGAATACAATCCTCAAGGTCAAGGTATAGTAGAAAGAGCTCATTATACATTAAAAACACAAATTAAAAAAAACTAAAGAGGGGGAGTATGGATAGTACTGAGGGATATGCAACTTCTATGAAAAGTATTTATAAAACAGCCCGAGCCGTTATTGCAGAAGCACTATTTGTCCTTAACTTTTTAAATTTGCCTCAAGGAGATGTTTTAGCAAGAGCTGAGCGACACTTCCTAGCTCCGCCTATGCAAAACAAACCACAGCCAGTTTGGAATAGATTGGGGGTTGGGCTAGATTGGGTCCCGGGGAGTTAACCCAGGGGCGAGGGTATGCTTATGTTTCTACAGAAGACAGCCCATCTTTCTAGCACCTGCTCCAGTGGATCCAGCAACAAACACCCCTCTGTGCATCAAGAACGGGGTGAAACATTCTCATCCAAGTGATAAGGCCATTCTAATGGACAGGTGTGCACTGGTAACCTGTAGGGGCTACATCAGAGGTAATGTATTGGGCCTATATTTCTAACCCTCCTTTATGTCCATACTTATGGACAAAAGCCCCTGTCTCTGTTTTTACATCTATTCCTAATTTACTCTCTCCCCCTATGGGTCTGGCATTCCAGTCTTTCCTATGGAAGAGGAAAGATCATTTAACTTCTCTTATTCTCAGTTCTCTAAAGCTATCTGTCAAGGCCGTTCCCCATGTTACCCTTTTAGATATCAATATTGGATTCAGCATGGAGGTTCATATAACTCCAGTAGAACTCGGCTAATTAGACTGTCTTCCTGGTCTGTGGGATCTCATACCTATAAATTAGATAATTATCCTATCCCTGCTGGCCTACCTAAATGTGACAATTTTACTTATCTGAACCTGAACTTTACTGAAAGACATTGGGAAAGTTGTCAAGGAATTTTTCCAACTATTTGGAATACATCCCAGCATACTTGGTATGATTGGGGACCTTTTGGTGTGTGGTTGAAAAACTGCACTGAATATAACTCACCTTGTGGCCCTACTTTATCTATGAACATGTCCAATGCCATGTCTGCTAAACAGCTTTTAGGGTGGTTTGGAGCAGGCTTTGGTGACCCCCGGCCTGCTCTCGCCCATGGAGACAGGCTATTTCCTCCACAACATCATCTCTAGAAATTAGCTTCTCTGGCTCCTGTATTGCTGGCCAATGGAACTTACTCAGGAACTAAAGGATCCTCGGCCTCCTACAACTTCACAGTTGTAAAGACCTATAATATCTCTGCTTGTGTTCATTTTCCACAAGTACTGATGGTCGGCCCCATAAACATAACTAAGAATGCCATTACCTGCATAAATTGTAAATTGTATACTTGCTTGAATAACAATGTCACCTTTAATTTTAGTCAAGATAGGATCATGATTTTAACCCAGCGCAACTCCCTTTGGGTTCCTGTTCGCATGCATCGTCCCTGGGCTGGAGGACCTGTACAAGGATTGGTAATGCAGTTTTTCAAGCGGCTTCTGAGGAGGAGTCGTCGTGCCATTGGACTGATTATTGCAGGACTCGTTGGACTGATTGCCATTGCTACAACTGCAGCAGTATCCGGAGCCGCATTGCGACAATCTGTACAAACTCATGACTTTATGGTGCAGTGGCACCAGGACTCCCACAATTTGTGGCAACACCAGCTGGAAGTAAATGCCCACCTTCAAGATGAGATAGAAGCTGTCAAAGGAGGAGTGTTTTGGCTTGGACAGAAATATCTGGCTTTACAGCAACGATTGTTTTTGACTTGCGATTGGAATTCTAGTCATGTCTGTGTAACACCTTATAAATATAATGCCTCTGAATGTGAATGGAATGATATACAAATGCTTATAGATGGAGCCCTACTAAATGGTACGTTAAGTGAACAAAGCTTGTACAGGGAGGTTTTTGAAGCTTTTCAAAAGGAATTGCCAGATGCCTCTTCTATTGATGATATAGCCCAAGGACTAGCTCAGACCTTAGAAGGATTAGACCCTAGGGGGTGGTGGCAAAGTATTACCCATAGTGTTGGAAGTGCCTCTATTGCCTTGATACTTATGTTAAGTGTCTTTTTCTTAGGATATTGTTCCATCATAGCTATAATGAAGCGTTTCACTAGGAATAATTCCTCTGATGTTTTACTAACTGCCCTTAAACTTTCTAGAGAAGCGGCTGTGGAAAATTAATAAAAAAGGGGGAATTGTTGGAGAATTAAAGTCTCCAACCAGTGGAAAAATTTGGCCCCGGCACGGTTACTCCGATGCCTCATTAGCACACTAATAGGCCCTTGGGAAAACATTCCCAGTAAGGAGTTTCTGGTGTTTGTGGGCCAAAGGTAGCCACCAGTTGTTGTGAGAATCTCCTTTTTCCCCCCTACTTAGCAAGTCTCCTAGAGGAGACTTGCCTGGAGACTTGCTTGGAGACTTGCTTGACCAGCTGCCTTTAATGTTAGATTATCACAAAAAACAGAAAAGCCTCCTCATTGTTCTATTCACAAGTACTTGAGAAGTCAAGATTGAGATAGTAGCTAGTAGATAATTATAGTTCTACCTAGGTTATATACAATTCCTTGCTTTGTTATCAACAATCTTTGTAGTCACTACCACCTGTAATTAGAAAGGCATTGTATCAAGTTCCTGCCCTCACAATAGGAAATGTCCTCCACTTCTGTATTTGAGACAAATGTCATGCTGTATTGATCTGTTACCCTGTAATTGTAAAATTGGTTTCTATCCCTATATAAACCCTGGCCCTCTTGGAATACAGTATGCATTGGTTCACTCGCCTTGCATCCCCGTGTCCTGATTCCGACTGCAGTTACCCAGGTTCAACACCTCACCACAAATCAGATTCTTCTGAGGAGTTCCCAGTACATTATCCTTTCCCCTGTGTAATTACCTTAACAAGCTCCGGCTCTTTTTATTCTCAGAAGGTTTACTCCCTGATATACAGCTGCCTACCCCCTTCGTAAGTGCAGGTCCTAAATGAGCTTTTTTCTCTGTTCCCTCACCACAATCCAGATTCTTTTGGGGAGTTACCAGTACAGTAACCATACCAGGAAGTACTGAATTGATTAAGCTACTGTTTTTCTTAATCACAGTGGAGATATTTACTGATAAACACCTACCTACGCAGCATGTTCATCTCGTTCCTAAATGAGCTTTTATCTCTCTCCCCTCACCACAAATGAGATTCTTCTGAGGAGTTCCCAGTACATTATCCTTTCCCCTGTGTAATTACCTTAAAAAGCTCCAGCTGTTTTTATTCTCAGAAGGTTTACTCCCTGATATACTGCTGCCGACCCCCTTTTATAAGTTCAGGTCCTAAATGAGCTTTTTTCTCTGTTCCCTCACCACAATCCAGATTCTTTTGGGGAGTTACCAGTACAGTAACCATACCAGGAAGTACTTAATTTATTAAGCTACTGCTTTTCTTAATCTCAGTGGAGATATTTACTGATAAACAGCTACCTATGCAGCATTTTCATTTCGTTCCTAAATGAGCTTTTATCTCTCTCCCCTCACCAGAAATCAGATTCTTCTGAGGAGTTCCCAGTACATTATCCTTTCCCCTGTGTAATTACCTTAACAAGCTCCAGCTGTTTTTATTCTCAGAAGGTTTACTCCCTGATATACAACTGCCTACCCCCTTCGTAAGCGCAGGTCTTAAATGAGCTTTTTTCTGTGTTCCCTCACCACAATCCAGATTCTTTTGGGGAGTTACCAGTACAGCAACCATACCAGGATGTACTTAATTTATTAAGCTACTGCTTTTCTTAATCTCAGTGGAGATATTTACTGATAAACAGCTACATATGCAGCATTTTCATTTCGTTCCTAAATGAGCTTTTATCTCTCTCCCCTCACCACAAATCAGATTCTTCTGAGGAGTTCCCAGTACATTATCCTTTCCCCTGTGTAATTACCTTAACAAGCTCCAGGTGTTTTTATTCTCAGAAGGTTTACTACCTGATAAACAGCTACCTACCCCCTTCGTAAGTGCAGGTCTTAAATGAGCTTTATTCTCTGTTCCCTCACCACAATCCAGATTTTTTGGAGAGTTACCAGTACAGTAACCATACCAGGAATTACTTAATTTATTAAGATACTGCTTTTCTTAATCTCAGTGGAGATATTTACTGATAAACAGCGACCTACGCAGCATGTTCATGTCGTTCCTAAATGAGCTTTTATCTCTCTCCCCTCACCGCAAATCAGATTCTTCTGAGGAGATCCCAGAACATTATCCTTTCCCCTGTGTAATTACCTTAACAAGCTCCAGCTGTTTTTATTCTCAGAAGGTTTACTCCCTGATATACAACTGCCTACCCCCTTCGTTAGCGCAGGTCTTAAATGAGCTTTTTTCTGTGTTCCCTCACCACAATCCAGATTCTTTTGGGGAGTTACCAGTACAGTAACCATACCAGGATGTACTTAATTTATTAAGCTACTGCTTTTCTTAATCTCAGTGGAGATATTTACTGATAAACAGCTACCTATGCAGCATTTTTATGTCGTTCCTAAATGAGCTTTCATCTCTCTCCCCTCACCACAAATCAGATTCTTCTGAGGAGTTCCCAGTACATTATCCTTTTCCCTATGTAATTACCTTAACAAGCTCCAGCTGTTTTTATTCTCAGAAGGTTTATTCCCTGATATACAGCTGACTACCCCGTTCGTAAGTGCAGGTGCTAAATGAACTTTTTTCTCTGTTCCCTCATCACAATCCAGATTCTTTTGGGGAGTTACCAGTACAGTAACCATTCCAGGAAGTACTTAATTTATTCAGCTACTGCTTTTCTTAATCTCAGTGGAGATATTTTCTGATAAACAGCTACCTATGCAGCATGTTCATGTCGTTCCTAAATGAGCTTTTATCTCTCTCCCCTCACCACAAATCAGATTCTTCTGACTAGTTCCCTGTACATTATCCTTTCCCCTGTGTAATTATCTTAACAAGCTCCAGCTGTTTTTATTCTCAGAAGGTTTACTCCCTGATATACAGCTGCCTACCGCCTTCGTAAGTGCAGGTCCTAAATGAGCTTTTTTCTCTGTTCCCTCACCACAATCCAGATTCTTTTGGGGAGTGACCAGTACAGTAACCATACCAGGATGTACTTAATTTATTAAGCTACTGCTTTTCTTAATCTCAGTGGAGATATTTACTGATAAACAGCTACCTATGCAGCATTTTTATGTCGTTCCTAAAAGAGCTTTTATCTCTCTCCCCTCACCACAAATCAGATTCTTCTGAGTAGTTCCCAGTACATTATCCTTTCCCCTGTGTAATTACCTTAACAAGCTCCAGCTTTTTTTATTCTCAGAAGGGATACTCCCTGATATACAGCTGCCTACCCCCTTCGTAAGTGCAGGTCCTAAATGAGATGATATCTCTGTTCCCTCACCACAATCCAGATTCTTTTGGGGAGTTACCAGTACAGTAACCATACCAGGAAGTACTTAATTTATTAAGCTACTGCTTTTCTTAATCTCAGTGGAGATATTTACTGATAAACAGCTACCTATGCAGCATTTTCATTTCGTTCCTAAATGAGCTTTTATCTCTCTCCCCTCACCACAAATCAGATTCTTCTGAGGAGTTCCCAGTACATTATCCTTTCCCCTGTGTAATTACCTTAACAAGCTCCAGCTGTTTTTATTCTCAGAAGGTTTACTCCCTGATATACAGCTGCCTAACCCCTTCGTAAGTGCAGGTCCTAAATGAGCTTTTTCCTCTGTTCCCTCACCACAATCCAGATTCTTTTGGGGAGTTACCAGTACAGTAACCATACCAGGAAGTACTTAATTTATTAAGCTACTGCTTTTCTTAATCTCAATGGAGATATTTACTGACAAACAGCTACCTATGCAGCATTTTCTTGTCGTTCTTAAATGAGCTTTTATCTCTCTCCCCTCACCACAAATCAGATTCTTCTGAGGAATTCCCAGTACATTATCCTTTCCCCTGTGTAATTACCTTAACAAGCTCCAGCTGTTTTTATTCTCAGAAGGGATACTCCCTGATATACAGCTGCCTACCACCTTCGAAAATGCAGGTCCTAAAAGAGCTTTATTCTCTGTTCCCTCACCACGATCCTGATTCTATTGTGGAGTTACCAGTACAGTAACCATACCAGGAAGTACATAATTTATTAAGCTACTGCTTTTCTTAATCTCAGTGGAGATATTTACTGATAAACAGCTACCTATGCAGCATTTTCATGTCGTTCCGAAATGAGCTTTTATCTCTCTCCCCTCACCACAAATCAGATTCTTCTGAGGAGTTCCCAGTACATTATCCTTTCCCCTGTGTAATTACCTTAACAAGCTCCAGCTGTTTTTATTCTCAAAAGGGACACCCCCTGATATACAGCTGCCTACCCCTTCGTAAGTGCAGGTCCTAAATGAGCTTTTTTCTCTGTTCCCTCACCACAACACAGATTAATTTGGGGAGTTACCAGTACAGTAACCATACCAGGAAGTACTTAATTTATTAAGCTACTGCTTTTCTTAATCTCAGTGGAGATATTTACTGATAAACAGCTACCTATGCAGCATTTTCATGTCGTTCCTAAATGAGCTTTTATCTCTCTCCCCTCACCACAAATCAGATTCTTCTGAGGAGTTCCCAGTACATTATCCTTTCCCCCGTGTAATTACCTTAACAAGCTCCAGCTGTTTTTATTCTCAGAATGATAGTCCCTGATATACAGCTGCCTACCCCCTTCGTAAGTGCAGGTCCTAAATGAGCTTTTTTCTCTGTTCCCTCACCACAATCCAGATTCTTTTGGGGAGTTACCAGTACAGTAACCATACCAGGAAGTACTGAATTGATTAAGCTACTGCTTTTCTTAATCTCAGTGGAGATATTTCCTGATAAACAGCTACCTACGCAGCATGTTCATCTCGTTCCTAAATGAGCTTTTATCTCTCTCCCCTCACGACAAATCCGATTGTTCTGAGGAGTTCCCAGTACATTATCATTTCCCCTGTGTAATTACCTTAACACGCTCCAGCTGTTTTTATTCACGGAAGGTTTACTCGCTGATATACAGCTGCCTAACCTCTTCGAAAGTGCAGGTCCTAAATGAGCTTTATTCTCTGTTCCCTCACCACAATCCAGATTCTTTTGGGGAGTTACCAGTACAGTAACCATACCAGGAAGTACTTAATTGATTAAGCTACTGCCTTTCTTAATCTCAGTGGAGATATTTACTGATAAACAGCTACCTACGCAGCATGTTCATGTCGTTCCTAAATGAGCTTTTATCTCTCACCCCTCACCACAAATCAGATTCTTCTGAGGAGTTCCCAGTACATTATCCTTTCCCCTGTGTAATTTCCTTAACAAGCTCCAGCTGCTTTTCTTCTCAGAACGTTTACTCCCTGATATACAGCTGCCTACCCCCTTCGTAAGTGCAGGTCCTAAATGAGCTTTTTTCTCTGTTCCCTCACCACAATCCAGATTCTTTTGGGGAGTTACCAGTACAGTAACCATACCAGGAAGTACTTAATTTATTAAACTACTGCTTTTCTTAATCTCAGTGGAGATATTTACTGATAAACAGCTACCAATGCTGCATGTTAATGTCGATCCTAAATGAGATATTATCTCTCTCCTCTCACCACAAATCAGATTCTTCTGAGGAGTTCCCAGTACATTATCCTTTCCCCTGTGTAATTCCCTTAAGAAGCTCAGGCTGTTTTTATACTCAGAAGGTTTACTCCCTGATATACAGCTGCCTAACCCTTCGTAAATGCAGGTCCTCAATGAGCTTTTTTCTATGTTCCCTCACCAAAATCCAGATTCTTTTGGGGAGTTACCAGTACAGTAACAATACCAGGAAGTACTTCATTTATTAAGCTACTGCTTTTCTTAATCTCCGTGGAGATATTTACTGATAAACAGCTACCTACGCAGCATTTTCATGTCGTTCCTAAATGAGCTTTTATCTCTCTCCCCTCGCTAAAAATCAGATTCTTCTGAGCAGTTCCCAGTACATTATCCTTTCCCCTGTGTAATTACCTTAACAAGCTCCAGCTGTTTTTATTCTCAGAAGGGATACTCCCTCATATACAGCTGCCTACCCACTTCGTAAGTGCAGGTCCTAAATGAGCTTTTTTCTCTGTTCCGTCACCACAATCCAGATTCTTTTTTGGAGTTACCAGTACAGTAACCATACCAGGAAGTACTGAATTTATTAAGCTAATGCTTTTCTTAACCTCAGTGGAGATATTTACTGATAAACAGCTACCTACGCAGCATGTTCATGTCGTTCCTAAATGAGCTTTTATCTCTCTCCCCTCACCACAAATCAGATTCTTCTGAGGAGTTCCCAGTACATTATCCTTTCCCCGGTGTAATTACCTTAACAAGTTCCAGCTGTTTTTATTCTCAGAAAGTTTACTCCCTGTTATACAGCTGCCTACCCCCTTCGTAAGTGCAGGTCCTAAAGGAGCTTTTTTCTCTGTTCCCTCACCACAATCCAGATCCTTTTGGGGAGTCACCAGTACAGTAACCATACCAGGAAGTACTTAATTTATTAAGCTACTGCTGTTCTTAATCTCAGTGGAGATATTTCCTGATAAACAGCTACCTATGCAGCATTTTCATGTCGTTCCTAAATGAGCTTTTATCTCTCTCCCCTCACCACGAATCAGATTCTTCTGAGGAGTTCCCAGTACATTATCCTTTCCCCTGTGTAATTACCTTAACAAGCTCCAGCTGTTTTTATTCTCAGAAGGGATACTCCCTGATATACAGCTGCCTACCCCCTTCGTAAGTGCAGGTCCTAAATGAGCTTTTTTCTCTGTTCCCTCACCACAATCCAGATTCTTTTGGGGAGTTACCAGTACAGTAACCATACCAGGAAGTACTTAATTTATTAAGCTACTGCTTTTGTTAATCTCAGTGGAGATATTTACTGATAAACAGCTACCTACGCAGCATGTTCATGTCGTTCATAAATGAGCTTTTATCTCTCTCCCCTCACAACCAATCAGATTCTTCTGAGGAGTGCCCAGTACATTATCCTTTCCCCTGTGTAATTACCTTAAAAAGCTCCAGCTGCTATTATTCTCAGAAGGTTTACTTCCTGATATACAGCTGCCTACCCACTTCGTAAGTGCAGGTACTAAATGAGCTTTTTTCTCTGTTCCCTCACCACAATCCAGATTCTTTTGGGGAGTTACCAGTACAGTAACCATACCAGGAAGTACTTAATTTTTTAAGCTACTGCTTTTCTTTATCTCAGTGGAGATATTTCCTGATAAACAGCTACCTACGCAGCATGTACATGTAGTTCCTTAATGAGCTTTTATCTCTCTCCCTCAACACCATTCAGATTCTTCTGAGGAGTTCCCAGTACATTATCCTTTCCCCTGTGTAATTACATTAACAAGCTACAGCTGTTTTTATTCTCAGAAGGTTTACTTCCTGATATACAGCTGCCTACCCACTTCGTAAGTGCATGTCCTAAATGAGCTTTTTTCTCTGTTCCCTCACCACAATCCAGATTCTTTTGGGGAGTTACCAGTACAGTAACCATACCAGGAAGTACTTAATTTATTAAGCTACTGATTTTCTTAATCTCAGTGGAGATATTTACTGATAAACAGCTACCTAAGCAGCATGTTCATGTCGTTCCTAAATGAGCTTTTATCTCTCTCCCCTCACCACAAATCAGATTCTTCTGAGGAGTTCCCAGTACATTACGCTTTCCCCTGTGTAATTACCTTAACAAGCTCCAGCTGTTTTTATTCTCAGAAGCTTTACTCCCTGATATACAGCTGCCTACCCCCTTCGTAAGTGCAGGTCCTAAATGAGCTTTTTTCTCTGTTCCCTCACTACAATCCAGACTCTTTTGGGGAGTTACCAGTACAGTATCCATACAAGGAAGTACTTAATTTATTAACCTACTGCTTTTCTTCATCTCAGTGGAGATATTTACTGATAAACAGCTACCTACGCAGCATGTTCATGTCGTTCCTAAATGAGCTTTTATCTCTCTCCCCTCACCACAAATCAGATTCTTCTGACGAGTTCCCAGTACATTATCCTTTTCCCTGTGTAATTACCTTAACAAGCTCCAGCTGTTTTTATTCTCAGAAGGGATACTCCCTGATATACACATGCCTACGCCCTTCGTGAGTGCAGGTCCTAAATGAGCTTTTTTCTCTGTTCCCTCACCACAATCCAGATTCTTTTGGGGACTTACCAGTACAGTAACCATACCAGGAAGTACTTAATTTATTAAGCTACTGGTTTTCTTAATCTCAGTGGAGATATTTACTTATAAACAGCTACATACGCAGCATGTTCATGTCGTTCCTAAATGAGCTTTTATCTCTCTCCCCTCACCACAAATCAGGATCTTCTGAGGAGTTCCCAGTACATTATCCTTTCCCATGTGTAATAACCTTAACAAGCTCCAGCTGTTTTTATTCTCAGAAGGTTTACTCCCTGATATACAGGTGCCTACCCCGTTCGTAAGTGCAGGTCCTAAATGAGCTTTTTTCTCTGTTCCCTCACCACAATCGAGATTCTTTGGGGAGTTACCAGTACAGTAACCAGACCAGGAAGTACTTAATTTATTAAGCTACTGCTTTTCTTAATCTCAGTGGAGATATTTACTGATAAACAGCTACCTATGCAGCATTTTCATGTCGTTCCTAAATGAGCTTTTATCTCTCTCCCCTCACCACAAATCAGATTCTTCTGAGGAGTTCCCAGTACATTATCCTTTCCCCTGTGTAATTACCTTAACAAGATCCAGCTGTTTTTATTCTCAGAAGGTTTACTCCCTGATATACATCTGCCTACCCCCGTGGTGAGTGCAGGTCCTAAATGAGCTTTTTTCTCTGTTCCCTCACCACAGTCCAGATTCTTTTGGGGAGTTACCAGTACAGTAACCATACCAGGATGTACTTAATTTATTAAGCTACTGCTTTTCTTAATTTCAGTGGATATATTTACTGATAAACAGCTACCAACGCAGCATGTTCATGTCGTTCCTAATTGAGCTTTTATCTCTCTCCCCTCACCACAAATCAGATTCTTCTGAGGAGTTCCCAGTACATTATCCTTTCCCCTGTGTAATTATCTTAACAAGCTCCAGCTGTTTTTATTCTCAGAATTTTTACTCCCTGATATACTGCTGCCTACCCCCTTCGTAAGTGCAGGTCCTAAATGATTTTTTTTCTCTGTTCCCTCAACACAATCCAGATTCTTTTGGGAAGTTACCAGTACAGTAACTATACCAGGAAGTACTTAATTTATTAAGCTACTGCTTTTCTTAATCTCAGTGGAGATATTTACTGATAAACAGCTACATACGCAGCATGTTCATGTCGTTCCTAAATGAGCTTTTATCTCTCTCCCCTCACCACAAATCAGATTCTTCTGAGGAGTTCCCAGTACATTATCCTTTCCCCTGTGTAATTACCTTAACAAGCTCCAGCTGTTTTTATTCTCAGAAGGTTTACTCCCTGATATACAGCTGCCTACCCCCTTCGTAAGTGCAGGTCCTAAATGAGCTTTTTTCTCTGTTCCCTCACCACAATCCAGATTCTTTTGGGGAGTTACCAGTACAGTAACCCTACCAGGAAGTACTTATTTTATTAAGCTACTGCTTTTCTTAATCTCAGTGGAGATATTTACTGATAAACAGCTCCGTACGCAGCATGTTCATGTCGTTCCTAAATGAGCTTTTATCTCTCTCCCCTCACCACAAATCAGATTTTTCTGAGGAGTTCCCAGTACATTATCCTTTCCCCTGTGTAATTTCCTTAAGAAGATCCAACTGTTTTTATTCTCAGAAGGGATACTTCCTTATATACAGCTGGATATCCCCTTCGTAAGTGCAGGTCCTAAATGAGCATTTTTCTCTGTTCCCTCACCACAATTCAGATTCTTTTGGGGAGTTACCAGTACAGTAACCATACCAGGAAGTACTTAATTTATTAAGCTACTGCTTTTCTTAATCTCAGTGGAGATATTTACTGATAAACAACTACCTACGCAGCATGTTCATGTCGTTCCTAAATGAGCTTTTATCTCTCTCCCCTCACCACAAATCAGATTCTTCTGAGGAGTTCCCAGTACATTATCCTTTCCCCTGGGTAATTACCTTAACATGCTCCAGCTCTTTTTAGTCTCACAAGGGATACTCCCTGATATACAGCTGCCTACCTCCTTCGTAACTGCAGGTCCTATATGAGCTTTTTTTTCTGTTCCCTCACCACAATCCAGATTCTTTTGGGGAGTTACCAGTACAGTAACCATACCAGGAAGTACTTAATTTATTAAGCTACTGCTTTTCTTAATCTCAGTGGAGATATTTACCGATAAACAGCGACCTATGCAGCATGTTCATGTCCTTCGTAAATGAGCTTTTATCTCTCTCCCCTCACCACAAATCAGATTCTTCTGAGGAGTTCCCAGTACATTATCCTTTCCCCTGTGTAATTACCTTAACAAGCTCCAGCTGTTTTTCTTCTCAGAAGGGATACTCCCTGATATACAGCTGCCTACCCCCTTCGTAAGTGCAGGTCCTAAATGAGCTTTTTTCTCTCTTCCCTCACCACAATCCAGATTCTTTTGGGGAGTTACCAGTACAGTAACCATACCAGGAAGTACTTAATTTATTAAGCTACTGCTTTTCTTAATCTCAGTGCAGATATTTACTGATAAACAGCTACCTATGCACCATGTTCACGTCGTTCTTAAATGAGCTTTTATCTCTCTCCCCTCACCACAAATCAGATACTTCTGAGGAGTTCCCAGTACATTATCCTTTCCCCTGTGTAATTACCTTAACAAGCTCGAGCTGTTTTTATTCTCAGAAGTTTTACTCCCTGATATACAGCTGCCTACCCCCTTCTTAAGTGCAGGTCCTAAATGAGCTTTTTTCTCTGTTAGCTCACCACAATCCAGATTCTTTTGGGGAGTTACCAGTACAGTAACCATACCAGGAAGTACTTAATTTATTAAGCTACTGCTTTTCTAAATCTCAGTGGAGATATTTACTGATAAACAGCTACCTACCCAGTATGTTCATGTCGTTTAAATGAGCTTTTATCTCTCTCCCCTCACCACAAATCAGATTCTTCTGAGGAGTTCCCAGTACATTATCCTTTCCCCTGTGTAATTACCTCAACAAGCTCAGGCTGTTTTTATTCTCAGAAGGGATACTCCCTGATATACAACTGCCTACACCCTACGAAAGTGCAGGTCCAAATGAGCTTTTTTCTCTGTTCCCTCACCACAATCCAGATTCTTTGGGGAGTTATCAGTACAGTAACCATACCCGGAAGTAATTAATTTATTAAACTACTGCTTTTCTGAATCTCAGTGGAGATATTTACTGATAAACAGCTACCTACGCATCATGTTCATGCCGTTCCTAAATGAGCTTTTATCTCTCTCCCCTCACCACAAATCAGATTCTTCTGAGGAGTTCTCAGTAAATTATCCTTTCCCCTGTGTAATTACCTTAACAACCTCCAGCTGTTTTTATTCTCAGAAGGTTTACTCCCTGATATACAGCTGCCTACCCCCTTCGTAAGTGCAGGTCCTAAATGAGCTTTTTTCTCTGTTCCCTCACCACAATCCAGATTCTTTTGGGGAGTTACCAGTACAGTAACCATACCAGGAAGTACTTAATTTATTAAGCTACTGCTTTTCTTAATCTCAGTGGAGATATTTACTGATAAACAGCTACCTACCAGCATTTTCTTGTCGTTCTTTCATGAGCTTTTATCTCTCTCCCCTCACCATAAATCAGATTCTTCTGAGGAGTTCCCAGGACATTATCCTTTCCCCTGTGTAATTACCTTAACAAGCTCCAGCTGTTTTTATTCTCAGAAGGGATACTCCCTGATATACAGCTGCCTACCCCCTTCGTAAGTGCAGGTCCTAAATGAGCTTTTTTCTCTGTTCCCTCACCACAATTCAGATTCTTTTGGGGAGTTACCAGTACAGTAACCATACCAGGAAGTACTTAATTTATTAAGCTACTGCTTTTCTTAATCTCAGTGGAGATATTTACTGATAAACAGCTACCTACGCAGCATGTTCATGTCGTTGCTAAATGAGCTTTTATCTCTCTCCCCTCACCATAAATCAGATTCTTCTGAGGAGTTCCCAGGACATTATACTTTCCCCTGTGTAATTACTTTAACAAGCTTCAGCTGTTTTTATTCTCAGAAGGGATACTCCCTGATATACAGCTTCCTACCCCCTTCGTAAGTGCAGGTCCTAAATGAGCTTTTTTCTCTGTTCCCTCTCCACAATCCAGATTCTTTTGGGGAGTTACCAGTACAGTCACCATACCAGGAAGTACTTAATTTATTAAGCTACTGCTTTCCTTAATCTCTGTGGAGATATTTACTGATAAACAGCTACATACGCAGCATGTTCATTTCGTTCTTAAATGAGCTTTTATCTCTCTCCCCTCACCACAAATCAGATTCTTCTCTGGGTGTTCCTAGTACATTATCCTTTCCCCTGTGTAATTATCTTAACAAGCTCCAGCTGTTTTTATTGTCAGAAGGGATACTCCCTGATATACAGCTGCCTACCCCCTTCGTATGTGCAGGTCCTAAATGAGCTTTTTTCTCTGTTCCCTCACCAGAATCCAGATTCTTTTGGGGAGTTACCAGTACAGTAACCATACCAGGAAGTACTTAATTTATGAAGATACTACTTTTCTTAAGCTCAGTGGAGATATTTACTGATAAACAGCTACCTACGCAGCATGTTCATGTCATTCCTAAATGAGCTTTTATCTCTCTCCGCTCACCACAAATCAGATTCTTCTGGGGAGTTCCCAGTACATTACCCTTTCCCCTGTGTAATTACCTTTACAAGCTCCAGTTGTTTTTATTCTGAGAAGGGATACTCCCTGATATACAGCTACCTACCCATTTCGTAAGTGCAGGTCCTAAGTGAGCTTTTTTCTCTGTTCCCTCACCACAATCCAGATTCTTTTGGGGAGTTACCAGTACAGTAACCATACCAGGAAGTACTTAATTTATTAAGCTACTGCTTTTCTTAATCTCAGGGGAGATATTTACTGATAAGCAGCTACCTACACAGCATGTTCATGTCGTTCCTAAATGAGCTTTTATCTCTCTCCCCTCACCACAAATCAGATTCTTCTGAGGAGTTCCCAGTACATTATCTTTTCTCCTGTGTAATTACCTTAACAAGCTCCAGCTGTTTTTATTCTCAGAAGGTTTACTCCCAGATATACAGCTGCCTACCCCCTTCGTAAGTGCAGTTCTTAAAAGATCTTTTTTCTCTGTTCCCTCACCACAATCCAGATTCTTTTGGGGAGTTACCAGTACAGTAACCATACCAGGAAGTACTTAATTTATTAAGCTACTGCTTTTCTTAATCTCAGTGGAGATATTTACTGATAAACAGCTACCTACGCAGCATTTTCATGTCGTTCCTAAATGAGCTTTTATCTCTCTCCCCTCACCACAAATCAGATTCTTCTGAGGAGTTCCCAGTACATTATCCTTTCCCCTGTGTAATTACCTTAAAAAGATCCAGCTGTTTTTATTCTCAGAAGGGATACTCCCTGGTATACAGCTGCCTACCCCCTTCGTAAGTGCAGGTCTTAAATGAGCATTTTTCTCTGTTCCCTCAAAACAATCCAGATTCTTTTGGGGTGTTACCAGTACAGTAACCATACCAGGAAGTACTTAATTTATTAAGCTACTGCTTTTCTTAATCTCATTGTAGATATTTACTGATAAACAGCTACTTATGTAGCATTTTCATGTCGTTCCTAAATGAGCTTTTATCTCTCTCCCCTCACCACAAATCAGATTCTTCTGAGGAGTTCCCAGTACATTATCCTTTCCCCTGTGTAATTACCTTAACAAGCTCCAGCTGTTTTTATTCTCAGAAGGGATACTCCCTGATATACAGCTGCCTACCCCCTTGGTAAGTGCAGGTTCTAAATGAGCTTTTTCCTCTATTCCCTCACCACAATCCAGATTCTTTTTGGAGTTCCCAGTATATTACCCTTTCCCCTGTGTAATTACCTTAAGAAGGTCCAGCTATTTTTATTCTCAGAAGGGATACTGCCTGATATACAGCTGCCTACCCCCTTCGTAAGTGCAGGTCCTAAATGAGATTTTTTCTCTGTTCCCTCACCACATTCCAGATTCTTTTGGGGAGTTACCAGTACAGTAATCATACCAGGAAGTACTTAATTTATTAAGCTACTGCTTTTCTTAATCTCAGTGGAGATATTTACTGATAAACAGCTACCTACGCAGCATGTCCATGTCTTTAATAAATGAGCTACTCCATTGTATTCTATTCTATAATATTCTACTCCATTGTATTCTATTCCATTCTATTCTAGAGTATTTACTGATAAACAGCGACCTACGCAGCATGTTCATGTCGTTCCTAAATGAGCTTTTATCTCTCTCCCCTCACCACAAATCAGATTCTTCTGAGGAGTTCCCAGTACATTATCCTTTCCTCTGTGTAATTACCTTGAATGGAAGGGAATGGAGTACAATATTCTAGAATAGAATGGAATGGAATGGAATGGAATGGAGTAGATTATAGAATAGAATAGAATGGAGTAGAATATTCTACAATAGAATAGAATAGAAGGGAATGGAATTGTGTAGAATACTAGAATATAATAGATTAGAGTAGAATATTCTAGAATAGAATAGAATGCAGTAGAATATTCTAGAATAGAATGGAATGGAGTAGGATATTCTAGAATAGAATACAATAGAATGGAGTAGAATATTCTAGAATAGAATGCAATAGAATGGAGTAGAATATTCTAGAATAGAATAAAATAGAATGGAGTAGAATATTCTAGAGTAGAATGGATTATAATGAAGTAGAATATACCAGAATATTCTAGAATAGAATAGAATAGAATGGAGTAGAATATTCTAGAATAGAATAGAATGGAGTAGAATATTCAAGAATAGATTAGAATATAATGGAGTAGAGTATTCCTGAATAGAATAAAATGGACTGGATTAGAATATTGCAGAATAGAATAGAATGGAATGGAGTAGAATATTCTAGAATAGAATAGAATAGGAGCAGAATATTCTAGAATAGAGTGGAATGGAATGGAATACAGTAGAATATTCTGGAATAAAATAGATTGGTGTACAATATTCTAGAATAGAAGAGAATGGAGTAGAATATTCTAGAATTGAATAGAATAGAAGAGTAGTATAATATTCTAGAATACAATGGAATGGAATGGAGTATGATATTCTAGAATTAAAGAGAATCAAATAGAATAGAATAGAATTGAATGGAATGGGGTAGAATATTCTGGAATCAAATCGAATAAAGTAGAATGGAGTAGAATATTCTAGAATAAAATGGAATCAAATCGAATCGAATGGATTGAATCGAAACGAATAGAATAGAATAGAATCGAGTAGAATATTCTAGAATAGAATTGAATACAATGGAGTAGAATATTCCAGAATATTCTAGAATAGAATGGAATAGAATAGAATAGAATGGAGTAGAATATTCTAGATTAGAATAGATTGGAGTAAAATATTCTCGAACAGAATAGAAGGGAGTAGAATATTCTAGAATAGAACAGAATGGAGTAGAATATTCCAGAATAGAATAAAACGGAATTGAGTAATATATTCTAAAATAGAATAGAATGGAGTAGAATATTCTAGAATAGAATAGAATAGAATACAATGGAGTAGAATATTCTAGAATAGAATGGAATAGAATGGAGTAGGATCTTCTAGAATAGAATGGAATAGAATAGAATTGAGTAGAATATTCTAGAATAAAATAGAATAGAATTGAATGGAATGGAATGGAATAAAATTTTCTAGAATATAATGGATTGGAGTGGATTATTCTTGAATAGAATACAATAGAATAGAATAGAATAGAATGGAGTAGACTATTCTAGAATAGAATGGAATGGAATGGAATAGAGTAGAATATTCTAGAATAGAATAGAATGGGGTAGAATATTCTAGAATAGAATTGAATAGAATGGAGTAGTATATTATAGAATAGAGGAGAATTATATAGAATAGAATAGAATAGAATAGAATGGAATGTAGTAGAATATTCTGGAATCGAATCGAGTAGAATGGAGTAGAACATTGTAGAATAAAATGGAATCAAATCGAATCGAATCGAATGAAATCGAATAGAGTAGAATATTCTAGAATAGAATGGAATGGAGTAGAATATTCTAGAATAGAATAGAATAGAATGGAATGGAATGGAGTAGAATATTCTAGAATAGGATGGATTGGAGTAGAATATTCTAGAATAGAATAGAATAGAATAGAATAGAAATGAATGGAAGAGAATATTCTAGAATAGATTGGAATTGAATGGAATGGAGTAGAATATTCTAGAATAGAATAGAATGGAGTATAATATTCTAGAATAGAATAGAATTGAATAGGAGTAAAATGATCTAGGTTAGAAAAGAATAGAGTGGAATGGAATGGAGTGAATATTCTAGAATAGAATAGGATGGAGTAGAATATTCTAGAATAGAATAGAATAGAATACAATGGAGTAGAATGTTCTAGAATAGAATGGAATAGAATGGAGTAGAATGGAGTAGAATTTTCCAGAATAGAATAGAATAGAATCTATTAGAATATTCTAGAATAGAATAGAATGAATAGAATGGGGGAGAACATTCGAGAGTAGAATAGATTGGAGTAGCATATTCTAGTATAGAATAGAGTACCATAGAATAGAGTAGAATATTCTAGAATAGAATGGAATAGAATAGAATAGGAGTAGATTATTCTAGAATAGAAGAGAATGGAGTAGCATATTCTAGAATAGAATAGAATGGAATGGAATGGAGTAGAATATTCTAGAATAGAATAGAATGGAGTAGAATATTCTAGAATAGAATAGAATAGAATGCAATGGATTAGAATGTTCTAGAATAGAATAGTATAGAATAGAATAGAATAGAGTAGACTATTCTAGAATCGAATGGAATGGAATGGAATGGAATCGAGTAGAATATTCTAGAATAGAATAGAATGTAGTAGAATACTCTAGAATAGAGTAGAATGGAGAACAATATTCTGCAATAGAATAGAATCGAGTAGAGCGGCGTAGAATAGTCTAGAATAGAATAGAATAAAATAGAATGGTTTAGAATATTCTTGAATAGATTCGAATATAATGGAGTAGGATATTCTAGACTAGAATGGAATAGAATAGAATACAACGGAATAGAATAGTCTAGAATTGTAGGGAATAGATTGGAGTAGGATATTCTAGAATAGAATGGAATAGAATAGAATAATATGGAGTACAATATTCTAGAATAGATTGGAATAGAATGGAGTAGAGTATTCCAGAATATCCTAGAATAGAAAGGAATAGAATAGAGTAAAATATTCTAGAATAGAATGGAATAGAGTGGAGTAGAGTATTCCAGAATATCCTAGAATAGAATGGAATAGTATAGAATACAATAAAGTAGAACATTCTAGAATAGAATGAAATGGAGTAGAGTATTGTAAAATAGAATAGAGTAGAATAGAATAGAAAATGGGGTAGAATATTCTAGAATAGAATGGAATAGAATAGAATAGGAGTAGAATATTCTAGAATAGAATAGAATGGAGTAGAATAATCTAGAATAGAATAGAATAGAATGGAATGGAATGGAGTAGAATATTCTAGAATAGAATATATTGGGGTAGAATATTCCAGAAGAGAATAGAATAGAATAGATTGGAGTAGAATATTCTAGAATAGAATAGAATAGAATGGAACAGAATAGAATAGGATTAGAATATTCTAGAATAGAATAGGATGTAGTAGAATATTCTAGAATAGAATAGAATAGAATGGAATGGTGTAGAATATTCTAGAATTTTATAGAATGGAGTAGAATATGCTAGAATAGAATAGAATGGAGTAGAATATTATAAAATAGAATGGAGTAGAGTGGAGTAGAATATTCTAGAATAGAATTGAATAGAATAGAATGGAGAAGAATATTCTAGAATAGAATCGCATAGAATGCAGTAGGATATTCTAGAATAGAATGGAATAGAATGGAGTAGGATCTTCTAGAATAGGATGGAATAGATTAGAATGGAGTACAATATTCTAGAATTGAATGGAATAGAATGGAGTAGAATATTCCAGAATATCCTAGAATAGAATGGAATAGAATAGAATAGAATGGAGTAGAATATTCTAGAATAGTATAGAATGAGTAGAGTATTCTAAAATAGAATAGAGTAGAATAGAATAGAAGAATGGAGTCGAATATTCTAGAATAGAATCGAATACAGTAGAATGGAGTAGAATATTTCAGAATAGAATAGAATGGACTGGAGTAGAATAATCCAGAAGAGGATAGAAAGGAATGAGGTAGAATATTCTAGAATAGAATGGAATAGAATATTCTAGAATAGAATGGAATATAATAGAATAGCAGTAGAATATTCTAGAATAAAATGGAATGGAATGGAATTAAATGGAGTGGAATATTCTAGATTAGAATATGTTGGAGTAGAATATTCTAGAATAGAATAGAATGGAGTAGAATATTCCAGAATAGAATACAATGGAATGGCGTAGAATATTCTAAAATAGAATAGAAGGGAGTAGAATGGACTATAATATTCTAGAATAGAGGAGCATAGAATACAATGGAGTAGAATATTCTAGAATAGAATGGAATAGCATGGAGTAGGATATTATAGAATAGAAGGTAATCAAATCAAATAGAATAGAATAGAATTCAATGGAGCAGAGTATTCTGGAATCGAATCGAATAGAGCAGAATGGAGTAGAATATTATATAATAAAATGGAATCAAATCAAATCGAATAGAATAGAGTAGAATAGAGTAGAATGGAGTAAAATATTCTAGAATAGAATGCAGTAGAATATTCTAGAATAAAATAGAATAGAATTGAGTAGGATAATCTAGAATAGAGTAGAATATAATAGAATTGAGTAGAACTTGCTAGAACAGAATAGAATGGAATAGAATGGAGTCGCATATTCCAGAATATTCTAGAATAGAATAGAAGAATAGAATAGAATGGAGTAGAATATTCTATAATAGAGTGGAATAGAATTGAGTAGGTTATTCTAGAATAGAATGGAGTAGAATATTCTAGAATAGAATGGAATATAATGGAGTAGAATATTCCAGAATATCCTAGAATAGAATAGAATGGAGTAGATTATTCGAGAATAGAATAGAATGGAATGGAGTAGAATATTCAAGAATAGAAGAGAATAGAATTGAGTAGAATATTCTACAATAGAATAGAATAGAATAGGTGTAGAATATTCTAGAATAGAATGGAATGGAATAAAAGGGAATGGAGTAGAACATTCTAGAATCGAATACAATGAAGTAGAATATTCCAGAATAGAATAGAGTGGAGTAGAATGGAGGAGAATATTCTAGAATAGAATAAAATAAAATTCAATGGAGTAGAATATTCTAGAATAGAATGTAATAGAATGGTGTAGGATATTCTAGAATACAAGAGAATGAAATAGAATAGAATTTAATAGAATTGAATCGAGTACAATATAGTGGAATCGAATCGAATATAGTAGAATGGAGTAGAATATTGTAGAATAAAATGGAATCAAATCGAATCGAATAGAATCGAATCGAATCAAAGAGTATAGAATGGAGTAGAATATTTTGGAATAGAATGGAATAGAATGGAGTAGAATATTACAGAATATTCTAGAATAGAATGGAATAGAATAGAATAGAATGGAGTAGAATATTCTAGAATAGAATAGATTGGAGTAGAATATTCCAGAATAGAACAGAATAGAATGGAATGGAGTAGGATATTCTAGAATAGAATAGAAGATAATAGAATGGAGTAGAATATTCTAGAATAGAATAGATTGGAGTAGAATATTCTAGAATAGAATTGAATGGAGTAGAATATTCTAGAATAGAAGATAATAAAATGGAATGGAATGGAGTAGAATATTCTAGAATAGAGTGGACTGGAGTAGAATATTCTAGAATAGAATAGAATAGAATAGAATAGAAAATAAAGGAGTAGAATATTGTAGAATAGAATGGAATGGAATGGAATGGAATGGAATGGAGTAGAATATTCTAGAATAGAGTAGAATGGATTAGAATATTCCAGAATAGAATAGATTGGAGTAGAATATTCTAGAATATGGTAGAATACAATAGAATGGAGTAGAATATTCTAGAATAGAATAGAATGGAGTACAATATTCTAGAATAAAACGGATTGGAGTAGAATATTCTACAATATTCTAGATTAGAATAGAATGGAGTAGAGTATTCTAAAATAGAATTGAATAGAATAGATTGGAGTAAAATATTGTTGAATAGAATAGATTATACCAGAATAGTATAGAATGGAATGGAGTAGAATATTCTAGAATAGAATAGAATAGGTGTAGAATATTCTAGAATAGAATGGAATGGAATAAAATGGAATGGAGTACAATATTCTAGAATCGAATAGAATGGAGTAAAATATTCCAGAATAGAATAGAATGTAGTACAATGGAGTAGAATATTCTAGAATAGAATAGAATAGAATAGAATTCAATGGAGTAGAATATTCTAGAATAGAATGTAATAGAATAGAGTATGATATTCTAGATTAGAAGAGAATGAAATAGAATAGAATAGAATTGAATGGAGTAGAATATAGTGGAATTGAATCGAATAGAAGCACAATGAGTAGAATATTGTAGAATAAAATGGAATCAAATCCAATCGAATAGAATCGAATCGAATCACACAGAATAGAAAATAATAGAATGGAGTAGAATATTCTAGAATAGAATGGAATAGAATGGAGTAGAATATTCCAGAATATTCTAGAATAGAATGGAATAGAATAGAATAGAATGGAATAGAATATTATATAATAGAATAGAATGGAGTAGAATATTCTAGATTAGAATAGAATAAAATGGAATGGAATGGAGTAGAATATTCTAGAGTAGAATAGATTGGAGTAGAATATTCTAGAATAGAAAAGGATAGAATGGAATTGAGTAGGATATTCTAGAATAGAATAGAAGGGAATAGAATGGAGTGGAATTTTCTAGAATAGAATAAAATAGAATAGATTTGAGTAGAATATTCTAGAATATTCTAGAATAGAATAGAATGGAGTAGAATATTCTAGAATAGAATAGAATGGAGTGGACTGTTCTAGAATAGAATAGAATAGAATGGAATGGAGTAGAATATAATGGAATCGAATCGAATAGAGTAGAATATTGTTGAATAAAATTGAATCAAATATAATCAAATCAAACAGAATAGAATAGAATGGAGTAGAATATTCTAGAATAGAATAGAATAGAATGGTGTCGAATATTCTAGAATAGAATAGAATGGAATGTAATGGAGTAGAACATTCTAGAATAGAATAGATTGGAGTAGATTATTCTAGAATAGAACAGAATAGAATGGAGTAGAACATTGTAGAATAGAATGGAATAGAATAGAATAGGAGTGGAATATTCTAGAATAGAATAGAATGGAGTAGAATATTCTAGAATAGAAGAGAATGGAATGGATGGCATTATAATATTCTAGAATACAATAGATTGGAGTAGAATATTCCAGAATAGAATAGAATAGAATAGAATGGAGTAGAATATTCTAGAATAGAATAGAATAGAATGGTGTCGAATATTCTAGAATAGAATAGAATGGAATGTAATGGAGTAGAACATTCTAGAATAGAATAGATTGGAGTAGATTATTCTAGAATAGAACAGAATAGAATGGAGTAGAACATTGTAGAATAGAATGGAATAGAATAGAATAGGAGTGGAATATTCTAGAATAGAATAGAATGGAGTAGAATATTCTAGAATAGAAGAGAATGGAATGGATGGTATTATAATATTCTAGAATACAATAGATTGGAGTAGAATATTCCAGAATAGAATAGAATAGAATAGAATGGTGTAGAATATTCTAGAATAGAATAGAATGGAATGGAATGGAGTAGAATATTCTAGAAGAGAATAGAATGGAGTAGAATATTCAAGAATAGAATAGAATGGAGTAGAATATTCAGAATAGATTAGAGTGGAATGGAATGGAGTAGAATATTCTAGAATAGAATAGATAGGAGTAGAATATTCTAGAATAGAATGGAATGGAGTAGGATATTCTCTATTTTATTCTAGAATATTCTACCCCATTCTACTCCATTCTATTCTATTCTAGAATATTATACTCCATTCTATTCCATTCTATTCTAGATTATTCTACTCCATTCTATTCTATTCTCTTCTAGAATATTCTACCCCATTCTATTCTATTCTAGAATTTGCTACTCAATTCTATTCTATTCTAGAATATTCTACTCCATTCTATTCTATTCCATTCTATTCCATTCCATTCTAGAATATTCTACTCCATTCTATTCTATTCTAGAATATTCTACTCCATTCTACTCTATTCTATTCTAGAATATTCTACTACATTCTATTCTCTTCTAGAATATTCTTCTCCATTCTATTCTATTCTAGAATATTCTACTCCACTCCATTCCATTCCATTCCATTCTCTTCTAGAATATTCTACTCCATTCCATTCCATTCCATTCCATTCTATTCCATTCTATTCCAGAATATTCTACTCCATTCTATTCTATTCTAGAATATTCTACTCCATTCTATTCTATTCCTTTCTATTCTAGAATATTCTGGAACACTCTACTCCATTCTATTCCATTCAATTCTCGAATATTCTACTCCAATCTATTCTACTCCATGCTATTCCATTCCATTCTAGAATATTCGACTCCATTCTATTCTATTGTATTCTAGAATATCCTACTCCATTCTATTCCATTCCATTCTAGAATATTCTACTCCATTCTATTCTATTCTATTCTATTCTATTCTATTCTATTCTATTCTAGAATATTCCACTCTATTCTACTCCATTCCTTTCTATGCTAGAGTATTCTAATCCATTCTATTCTATTCTAGAATATTCTATTCCATTGCATTGCATTGCATTCCATACCATTCCATTCTATTCTAGCATATTCTACTCCTTTCTGTTATATTCTAATCTATTCTAGAATATTTTAATCCAATCCTTTCTACTCCATTCTATTCTATTCTATTCCATTCTATTCTGGAATATTCTGGAACATTCTTCTCCATTCTATTCCATTCAATTCTAGAATATTCTATTCCATGCTATTCCATTTCATTCTAGAATATACGACTCCATTCTATTCTATTCTATTCTAGAATATTCTACTCCACTCTACTCTATTCTATTCTATTCTAGAATATTCTACTCCATTCCATTCCATTCTATTATAATGTATTCTAGAATATTCTTCTCCATTCTATTATATTCTATTCTAGAATTTTCCACTCCATTCTATTCCATTCCATTCTATTCCTGAATACCCTCCTCCATTCAATTACATTCCAATCTATAATGTTCTACTCCATTCTATTCTATACCATTCTATTCTATTCTGGAATATTCTCCTCCTTCCATTCTATCCTACAATATTCTACTCCATTCTATTCCATTCTATTCTAGAATATTCTACTCCATTCTATTCTATTCCATTCTATTCCATTCCATTCTAGAATATTCTACTCCTTTCTATTCTATTCCATTCTATTCCATTCCACTCTAGAATATTCTACTCCCTTCTATCCTATTCTATTCCAGAGTATTCTACTCCATTCTACTCCATTCTATTCTATTCTAGAATATTCTACTCTATTCTATTCTATTCTAGAATATTCTGCTCCATTCTATTCTATTCAATTCTATGTTATTCTACCCAATTCTACTCCATTCTATTCTATTCTAGAATATTCTATTCCATTGGATTCTATTCTATTCCATTCTATTCTATAATATCCTACTACATTCTCTTCCATTCTATTCTTGAATATTCTCCTCCATTCTTTTCAATTCTATTCTATTCTAGAATATTCTACGCCATTTACTCCATTCTATAAAATTCTAGAATATTCTACTCTAGTCTATTCTAATCTAGAATATTCTACTCCAGTCTATTCTATTCTAGAATATTCTATTCCATTCCAATCCATTCCATTCCATTCTACTCTGGAATATTCTACTCCTATTCAATTCTATTCTATTCTATTCTATGATGTTCTACTCCATTCTATTCTATTATATTCTGGAATATTCTACTCCATTCCACTCTATTCTATTCTGGAATATTCTAGTCCATTCTATTCTTTTCTTGAATATTCTACTCCATTCTTCTCTATTCTATTCCATTCTGTTCTAGAATATTCTGGAATATTCTACTCCTTTCTATTCCATTCTGTTTTAGCATATTCTACTTCATTCTATTCTATTCCATTCTATTCTAGGATGTCCTACTCCATTCTACTCCATTCTATTCTATTCTAGAATATTCTACTCCATTCTATACCATTCTATTCTAGATTTTTCTACTCCATTCTATTCTATTCTAGAATATTCTACTTGATTCTACTCCATTCTATTCTATTCTTGAATATTCTACTCCTATTGTATTCTATTCCATTCTATTCTAGAATATTCTACTTCATTCTATTCTATTCTATTCTAGAATATTCTACTCCATTCTATTCTATTCAATTCTATGCTGGAATGTTCTACTCCTATTCTATCCTATTCCATTTTATTCTAGAATATTCTTCTACATTCTATTATATTACATTCTATTCTAGAATATTCTACCACATTCTATTCTATTCTCTTCTATTCTAGAATATTCTACTCCATTCTACTCCATTCTTTTCTATTCTAGAATATTCTACTCCATTCTATTCCATTCTATTCTCGATTATTCTACTCCATTCTATTCTATTCTAGAATATTCTATTCCATTGGATTCTATTCTATTCCATTCTATTCTATAATATCCTACTACATTCTCTTCCATTGTATTCTTGAATATTCTCCATTCTTTTCAATTCTATTCTATTCTAGAATATTCTACGCCATTTACTCCATTCTATAACATTCTAGAATATTCTACTCTATTCTATTCTAATCTAGAATATTCTACTCCAGTCTATTCTATTCTAGAATATTCTATTCCATTCCAATCCATTCCATTCCATTCTACTCTGGAATATTCTACTCTTATTCAATTCAATTCTATTCTATTCTATGATGTTCTACTCCATTCTATTCTATTCTATTCTGGAATATTCTACTCCATTCCACTCTATTCTATTCTGGAATATTCTAGTCCATTCTATTCTATTCTTCAATATTATACTCCATTCTACTCTATTCTATTCCATTCTGTTTTAGAATATTCTGGAATATTCTACTCCTTTCTATTCCATTCTATTCTAGCATATTCTACTTCATTCTATTCTATTCCATTCTATTCTAGGATGTCCTACTCCATTCTACTCCATTCTATTCTATTCTAGAATATTCTACTCCATTCTATACGATTCCATTCTAGATTTTTCTACTCCATTCTATTCTATTCTAGAATATTCTACTTGATTCTACTCCATTCTATTCTATTCTTGAATATTGTACTCCTATTGTATTCTATTCCATTCCATTCTAGACTATTCTACTCCATTCTATTCTATTCTATTCTAGAATATTCTACTCTATTCTATTCTATTCTGGAATATTCTACTACCTTCCATTCCATTCCTTTCTATTCTCTTCTAGAATATTCTACGACACTGCATTCCATTCCATTAAATTCTATTCTAGTATATTCTACTCCATTCTTATCTATTCTATTCTATTCTAGCATATTCAAATGTAATCCACTCTATTCTAGAATATTCTACTTCATTCAATTCCATTCTATTCTATTCTATTAAATAATATTCTACTGCATTCTATTTTATTCTTGAATATTATTCCCCATTCTATTCTATTCCATTCTATTCTTGAATTTTCTACTCCATTCTATTCCATTCCACTCTAGAGAATTCTACTCCATTCTCTTCTATTCTTTTCTCGAATATTCTACTCCATTCTACTCCATTCTATTCTATTCTAGAATATTCTCCTCCATTCTATTCTATTCTAGAATATTCTACTCCATTCTATTCTATTCTATTCCATTCCATTCTTGAATATTTGAATATTCTACTCCACTCTATTTCATTCAATTCTAGAAAATTCTACTCAATTCTATCCTATTCCATTCTATTCCATTCCATTCTAGAATATTCTACTCCATTCTATTCTATTATATTCCTGAGTATTCTACTCCATTCTACTCCATCCTATTCTATTCTAGAATAGTCTACTGCATTCTATTCTATTCTAGAATATTTTACTCCTTTCTATTCTATTCCATTCATTTCCATTCCATTCTAGAATAAACTACTCCATTCTATTCTATTCAATTCTATTCTAGAATATTCTACTCCTATTCTACTTCACTCTATTCTAGAATATTCTACTCCATTCTATTCTATTCCATTCTATTCTAGAATATCCTACTCCATTCTATTCCATTCGATTCTAGAATATTCTACTCCATTTTATTCTCTTCTATTCTATACTAGAATATTCTACACCATTCTACTCCATTCTATTCTATTCTAGAATATTCTCCTCAATTCTATTCTAGATTATTCTTCTCCATTCCATTCTATTCTAATCTATTCTAGAATATTCTACTCCATTTTACTCCATTCTATTGTATTCTAGAATATTCTACTCCTATTGTATTCTATTCCATTCTATTCTTGAATATTCTACTCCATTTGATGCTAGAATATTCTACTCCATAATACTATATTCTAGAATTTTCTACTCCATTCTATTCCATTCTATTATAGATTATTCTACTCCATTCTATTCTATTCTAGAATTTTCTACTCCATTCTATTCCATTCTATTCTAGATTATTCTACTACATTCTATTCTATTCTATTCTAGAATATTCTACTCCATTCTATTCTATTCTATAATATTCTACTCCATTCTATTCTATTCTAGAATAATCTACTCCATTCTATTCCATTCTATTCTAGAATATTCTACTCCATTGTATTCTATGCCATTCTATTCCATTCCATTCTAGAATGTTCTACTACATTCTATTCTATTCTATTCTATAATATTCTACTTGATTCTACTCCATTCTATTCTATTCTTGCATATTCTACTCTATTCTATTCTATTCTAGAATGTTCTACCTCATTCCATTCCATTCTATTCTATTCTATTCTTGAATATTCTACTCCAATCTATTCTATTCTTGAATATTCTTTAATATTCTACTCCAACCCATTCTATTCTAGAATATTCTACTCGATTCGATTCCATTCTATTCTATTCTATTCTAGAATATTCTACTCCATTCTATTCTATTCTAGAATATTCTACTCCATTCTATTCCATTCTATTCTAGAATATTCTACTCCATTCTAATCTCTTCTAGAATATTCTACTCCTTTCTATTCCATTCTATTCCATTCTATTCTACAATATTCTGGAATATTCTACTCCATTCTATTCTACTCTATTCTCGAATATTCTCCTCCATTTTCCTCTTTCCTATCCTATTCTATTGGATTCGATTCGATTCTATTCGATTCGATTTGATTCCATTTTATTCTAGAATATTCTACGTCTTTCTACTCTATTCGATTCGATTCCTTAATATTCTACTCCATTCCATTCTATTCTCTTCTATTCTATTTGATTCTCTTCTATTCTAGAGTATCCTACTCAATTCCATTCCATTCTATTCTAGAATATTCTACTCCTATTCTATTCTACTCTATTCTACTCCATTCTATTCTATTGTAGAATATTCTACTCCATTCTATTCTATTCCATATATTCCACTCCATTCCATTCCATTCCATTACATTCGATTCTAGAATATTTTACTCCTATTCTATTCCATTCTAGAATATTCTACTCCATTCTATTCTATTCTATCCTAGAATATTCTACTCCATTCTATTCCATTCCACTCTATTCCTGAATACCCTACTCCATTCTATTCCATTCCATTCTATTATGTTCTACTCCATTCTCTTCTATACAATTCTATTCTATTCCTTTTTAGAATATTATTCTCCATTCTACTCCATTCTATTCTATTCTAGAATGTTCTACTCCATTCTATTCTATTCTAGAATGTTCTACTCCATTCTATTCTATACTAGAATATTTTACTCCATTCTATTCTATTCTATTCTATTCTAGAATATTGTACTCCATCTCTTCTATTCCATTCAATTCAATTCCATTCTAGAATATTCTACTCCATTCTATTCTATTTAATTCTATTTTAGAATATTCTACTCCATTCTATTCCATTCCACTCTAAAATTTTCTACTCCATTCTATTCTATTCTATTCTATTCTAGAATATTCTACCCCATTCTACTCCATTCTATTCTATTCTAGAATATTCTATTCCATTCTATTCTAGATTATTCTACTCCATTCCATTCTATTCTCTTCTATTCTAGAATATTCTACTCCATTCTCCTCCATTCTATTCTATTCTAGAATATTCTACTCCATTCTATTCTATTCTAGAATATTCTACTCCATTCTATTCTATTCTAGAATATTCTACCCCATTCTACTCCATTCTATTCTATTCTAGAATATTCTACTCCATTCTATTCCATTCTATTCTCGATTATTCTACTCCATTCCATTCTATTCTATTCTATTCTAGAATATTCTACTCTATTCTACTCATTCTATTCTATTCTATAATATTCTACTCCGTTCTACTCAATTCTATTCTAGATTATTCTACTCCATTCTATTCTATTCTAGAATATTCTACTACTATTGTATTCTATTCCATTCTATTCTTGAATATTCTACTCTATTCTTTTCTAGAATATTCTACTCCATTATACTCTATTCTAGAATATTCTACTCAATTTTATTCCATTCTATTCTAGATTATTCTACTCCATTCTATTCTATTCTCTTCTATTCTAGAATATTTTACTCCATTCTATTCTATTCTATAATATTCTACTCCATTCTATTCCATTCTATACTAGATTATTCTACTCCATTCTATTCTATTCTCTTCTATTCTAGAATATTATACTCCATTCTACTCCATTCTATTCTATTCTAGAATATTCTACTCCATCGTATTCCATTCTATTCTAGATTATTCTACTCCATTCTATTCTAGATTATTCTACTCCATTCTATTCTATTCTATTCTAGAATATTCTACTCCCTTCTACTCCATTATATTCTATTTTAGAACATTCTACTCCATTCTATTCTATTTAGAATATTCTCCTAGATTCCTTTACATTCCATTATATTCTCTTCTAGAATGTTCTACTCCATTCCATTCCATTCTTTTCTAGAATATTCTACTCCACTCTATTGTATTCTAGAATAATCTACTCTAATCCACTCTATTCTCGATTATTCTACTCCATTCGATTCCATTCTATTCTATTCTAGAATATTCTAGAATATTCTACTGCATTCTATTCTATTCTAGAATATTCTACTCCTTTTCTATTCTATTCTATTCTAGAATACTCTACTCCATTCTATTCTATTCTATTCTAGAATATTCTACTCTTCTATTCTATTCTAGAATATTCTATTCTACTCCATTGTATTCTTTTCCATTCTATTCTAGAATATCCTACTCCATTCTATTCCATTCCACTCTATAATATTCTACTCCATTCTCTTCTATTCTTTTGTAGAATATTATACTCCATTCTACTCTATTCTAGAATGTTCTACTCCATTCTATTCCATTCTATTCTCGATTATTCTACTCCATTCTATTCTATTCTCTTCTAGAATATTCTACTCCAATCTGTTCTATTCTAGAATATTCTACTACGTTCCTTTACATTCCATTCTATTCTCTTCTAGAATGTTCTACTCCATTCCATTCCATTCTATTCTAGAATATTCTACTCCACTCTATTCTTTTCTAGAATATTCTACTCTAATCCACTCTGTCCTCGAATATTCTACTCCATTCGATTCCATTCTATTCTATTCTATTCTAGAATATTCTACTGCATTCTATTGTATTCTAGAATATTCTACTCCTGTTCTATTCTATTCTATTCCAGATTAACCTACTCCATTCTATTCTATTCTATTTTAGAATATTCTACTCCATTCTATTCTATTCTAGAATATTCTATTTCATTCTATTCTATTCTACTCCATTCTATTCTATTCTATTCCATTCTATTGTGGAATATTCTGAAATATTCTACTCCATTCTATTCCATTCAATTCTAGCATATTCTACTCCATTCCATTCTATTCTATTCTATTCTAGATTATTCTCCTCCATTCTACTCCATTCTACTCCATTCTATTCTATTCTTGAATATTCTACTCTATTCGATTCAATTCTATTCTAGATTATGCCACTCCATTCTATTCTATTCTACAATATTCTACTCCTATTGTATTCTATTCCGTTCTTTTCTTGAATATTCTACTCCTTTCTTTTCTAGAATATTCTACTCCATTATACTCTATTCTAGAATATTCTACTCCATTATATTCCAATCTATTCTAGATTATTCTACTCCATTCTATTCTATTCTCTTTTATTCTAGTATATTCTACTCCATTCTAATCCATTCTATTCTATTCTAGAATATTCTACTCCATTCTATTCAATTCCATTCTAGATTATTCTACACCATTCTATTCTAGAATATTCTACTCCATTCTACTCCATTCTATTCTATTCTTGAATATTCTACTCCATTCTATTATAGATTATTCTTCTCAATTGCCTTCTATTCTATTCTATTATAGAATATTCTACTCCATTCTATTCTATTCTAGAATATTCTACTCCTATTGGATTCTATTCCATTATATTCTGGAATATTTCTACTCCATTCTATTCTAGAATATTCTACTCCATTATACTCTATTCTAGAATATTCTACTCCATTCTATTCTAGATTTTGTTACTCCATTCTATTCTATTCTAGAATATTCTACTCCATTCTTTTCCATTGTATTCTATTCTAGAATATTCTACTCCATTCTATTCCATTCTATTCTAGTTTATTCTACTCCATTCTATTCTATTCTATTCTAGAATATTTTACTCCTTTCTACTCCATTCTATTCTATTCTAGAATATTCTACTCCATTCTATTCTATTCTAGAATATTCTACTCCATTCCATTCTATTCTAGAATATTCTACTCCATTCTATTCTTTTCTAGAATATTCTACTACCTTCCTTTACTTTCCATTCTATTCTCTTCTAGAATGGAACATTCCATCCCATTCCATTCCATTCTATTCTAGAATATTCTGCTCCACTCTCTTCTATTCTATTCTATTATAGAATATTCTACTCTAATCCACTCTATTCTAGAGTATTCTACTCCATTCTATTCCATTCTATTCTATTCTATTCTATTCTATTCTACTCCATTCTATTCTATTCTATTCTATTCCGTTCTAATCTTGAATATTCTACTCCATTTGATTCTAGAATATTCTACTCCATGATACTATATTCTAGAATATTCTACTCCACTCTCTTCCATTCTATTCTAGATTATTCTACACCAGTCTATTATATTCTCTTCTATTCTCGAATATTCTTCTCCATTCTACTCCATTCTATTGTCTTCTAGAATTTTCTACTCCATTCTATTCCTTTCAATTCTAGATTATTCTACTCCATTCTATTCTATTCTATTCTATTCTAGAATATTCTACTCCATTCTATTCTATTCTAGAATATTCTACTCCATTCTATTCTATTCCTGAATATTCTACTCCATTCGATTCAATTCTATTCTAGATTATTCCACTCCATTCTATTCTACAATATTCTACTCCTATTGTATTTTATTCCGTTCTATTCTTGAATATTCTACTCCTTTCTTTTCTAGAATATTCTACTCCATTATACTCTATTCTAGAATATTCTACTCAATTCTATTCCATTCTATTCTAGATTATTCTACTCCATTCTATTCTATTCTCTTCTATTCTAGAATATTCTACTCCATTCTAATCCATTCTGTTCTACTACGTTCCTTTACATTCCATTCTATTCTCTTCTAGAATGTTCCACTCCATTACATTCCATTCTATTCTAGAATATTCTACTCCACTCTATTCTTTTCTAGAATATTCTACTCTAATCCACTCTCTTCTCGAATTTTCTACTCTATTCGATTCCATTCTATTCTATTCTATTCTAGAATATTCTACTGCATTCTATTGTATTCTAGAATATTCTACTCCTGTTCTATTCTATTCTATTCTAGAATACTCTACTCCATTCTATTCTATTCTATTCTAGAATATTTTACTCCATTCTATTCTTTTCAGGAATATTCTATTCCATTCTATTCTATTCTACTCCACTCCATTCTATTCTATTCCATTCTATTCTGGAATATTCGGAAATATTCTACTCCATTCTATTCCATTCAATTCTAGAATATTCTACTCCATTCTATTCTATTCTATTCTATTCCATTCTATTCTAGATTATTCTACTCCATTCCATTCTATTCTATTCTATTCTAGATTATTCTACTCCATTCTACTCCATTCTATTCTATTCTAGAATATTCTACTCCATTCTATTCAATTCTATTCTAGATTATTCCACTCCATTCTATTCTATTCTACAATATTATACACCTATTGTATTCTATTCCGTTCTATTCTTGAATATTCTACTCCTTTCTTTTCTATAATATTCTACTCCATTATACTCTATTCTACAATATTCTACTCCATTATATTCCAATCTATTCTAGATTATTCTACTCCATTCTATTCTATTCTCATCTATTCTAGAATATTCTATTCCATTCTAATCCATTCTATTCTATTCTAGAATATTATACTCCATTCTCTTCCAGATTATTCTACTCCATTGCATTCTATTCAATTCTATTCTAGAATATTCTACTCCATTCTACTCCATTCTATTCTATTCTAGAATATTCTACTCCTATTGGATTCTATTCCATTATATTCTGGAATATTCTCCTCCATTCTATTCTAGAATATTCTGCTCCATTATACTCTATTCTAGAATATTCTACTCCATTCTATTCTAGATTTTTTTACTCCATTCTATTCTATTCTAGAATATTCTACTCCATTCTTCTCCATTGTATTCTATTCTAGAATATTCTACTCCATTCTATTCCATTCTATTCTAGTTTATTCTACTCCATTCTATTCTATTCTATTCTAGAATATTCTACTCCTTTCTACTCCACTCTATTCTATTCTAGAATAATCTACTCCATTCTATTCTATTCTAGAATATTCTACTCCATTCTATTCTATTCTAGAATATTCTACTACCTTCCTTTACTTTCCATTCTATTCTCTTCTAGAATGTTCTACTCCATTCCATCCCATTCCATTCCATTCTATTCTAGAATATTCTATTCCACTCTATTCTATTCTATTCTAGAATATTCTACTCTAATCCACTCTATTCTAGAATATTCTACTCCATTCTATTCTATTCTAGAATATTCTACCCCATTCTATTCTATTCTACTCTATTCTATTCTAGAATATTCTACTCCATTCTTTTCTATTCTATTCCGTTCTACTCTTGAATATTCTACTCCATTACATTCTAGAATATTCTACTCCATGATACTATATTCTAGAATATTCTACTCCACTCAATTCCATTCTATTCTACATTATTCTACTCCAGTCTATTATATTCTCTTCTATTCTCGAATATTCTTCTCCATTCTACTCCATTCTATTCTATTCTAGAATTTTCTACTCCATTATATTCCATTCAATTCTAGATTATTCCTACTCCATTCTATTCTATTTTATTCTATTCTAGAATATTCTACTCCATTCTATTCTATTCTATTCTATTCTATTCTATTCTATTCTATTCTACTCCATTCTATTCTATTCTACAATATTCTATGCCATTTTATTGTATTCTAGTATATTCAACTCCATTCTATTCTATTCTACTCTATTCTATTCTAGAATATTCTACTCCATTCTATTCTATTCTATACCATTCTATTCTGGAATATTCTGGAATATTCTACTCCATTCTATTCCATTCAATTCTAGAATATTCTACTCCATTGTAATCTATGCCATTCTATTCCATTCCATTCTAGAATGTTCTACTACATTCTATTCTATTCTTTTCTATTCTATAATATTCTACTTGATTCTACTCCATTCTATTCTATTCTAGAATATTCTACTCCATTGTATTCTATTCTAGAATATTGTACTACCTTCCTTTACTTTCCATTCTATTCTCTTCTAGAATGTTCTACTCCATTCCATCCCATTCCATTCCATTCTATTCTAGAATATTCTATTCCACTCTATTCTATTCTATTCTAGAATATTCTACTCTAATCCACTCTATTCTAGAATATTCTACTCCATTCTATTCTATTCTAGAATATTCTACCCCATTCTATTCTATTCTACTCTATTCTATTCTAGAATATTCTACTCCATTCTATTCTATTCTATTCCGTTCTACTCTTGAATATTCTACTCCATTAGATTCTAGAATATTCTACTCCATGATACTATATTCTAGAATATTCTACTCCACTCAATTCCATTCTATTTCTACATTATTCTACTCCAGTCTATTATATTCTCTTCTATTCTCGAATATTCTTCTCCATTCTACTCCATTCTATTCTATTCTAGAATTTTCTACTCCATTATATTCCATTCAATTCTAGATTATTCTACTCCATTCTATTCTATTTTATTCTATTCTAGAATATTCTACTCCATTCTATTCTATTCTATTCTATTCTATTCTATTCTACTCCATTCTATTCTATTCTACAATATTCTATGCCATTTTATTGTATTCTAGTATATTCAACTCCATTCTATTCTATTCTACTCTATTCTATTCTAGAATATTCTACTCCATTCTATTCTATTCTATACCATTCTATTCTGGAATATTCTGGAATATTCTACTCCATTCTATTCCATTCAATTCTAGAATATTCTACTCCATTGTAATCTATGCCATTCTATTCCATTCCATTCTAGAATGTTCTACTACATTCTATTCTATTCTTTTCTATTCTATAATATTCTACTTGATTCTACTCCATTCTATTCTATTCTAGAATATTCTACTCTATTCTATTCTATTCTAGAATAGTCTACTCCATTCCTTTCCATTCTATTCTATTTTATTCTTGAATATTCTACTCCAATCTATTCTATTCTTCAATATTCTAGAACATTCTACTCAATTCTATTCTATTCTAAAATATTCTACTCCAATCCATTCCATTCTATTCTATTCTAGACTATTCTACTCCAATCCATTCCATTCTTTTCTATTGTATTCTAGAATATTCTACTCCATTCTTTTCTATTCTATTCTATTCTAGAATATTCTACTCCATTCTATTCTATTCTATTCTATTCTAGAATATTCTACTCCGTTCTATTCTATTCTATTCCATTCTATTCTGGAATATTCTGGAATATTCTACACCATTCTATTCCATTCAATTCTGGAATATTGTACTCCATTCTATTCTATTCCATTCTATTCCATTCCATTCTAGAATATTTTACTCCATTCTATTCTATTTTAGAATATTCTATTCTATTCTATTCTATTCTAGAATATTCTACTCTACTCATTCTATTCTAGAATATTCTACTCCATTCGATTCCATTCTATTCTATTCAATTCTGGAATATTCTACTCCATTCTATTCTATTCTATTCTAGAATATTCTACTCCATTCTATTCCATTCTGTTCTAGAATATTCTACTCCATTCTGTTCCATTCTATTCCATTCTATTTTAGAATATTGTGGAATATTCTACTCCATTCTATTCTACTCTATTCTCGAATATTCACCTCCATTTTCCTCTTTCCTATTCTATTCTATTGGATTCGATTCGATTCTATACGATTCGATTTGATTCCATTTTATTCTAGACTATTCTAATTCTTTCTACTCTATTCGATTCGATTCCTGAATATTCTACTCCATTCCATTCTATTCTGTTCTATTCTATTGATTCTCTTCTATTCTAGAGTATCCTACTCAATTCCCTTCCATTCTAATCTAGAATATTCTACTCCTATTCTATTCTACTCTATTCTACTCCATTCTATTCTATTGTAGAATATTCTACTCCATTCTATTCTATTCCATATATTCCACTCCATTCCATTCCATTCCATTCCATTCTATTCTAGAATATTTTACTCCTATTCTATTCCATTCTAGAATATTCTACTCCATTCTATTCTATTCCATTCTATTCTAGAATATCCTACTCCATTCTATTCATTCCATTCAAGAATATTCTACTCCATTCTACTCCATTCTATTCTATTCTAGAATATTCTACTCCTATTGTATTGTATTCTCTTCTATTCTTGAATATTCTACTCCATTCTTGAATATTCTACTCCATATTACTCTATTCTAGAATATTCTACTCAATTCTAATCCATTCTATTCTAGATTATTTCTACTCCATTCTATTCTATTCTCTTCTATTCAAGAATGTTCTACTCCATTCTCCGCCATTCTATTCTATTATAGAATATTCTATTCAATTCTATTCCATTCTATTCTAGATTATTCTACTACATTCTATTCTATTCTATTCTAGAATATTCTACTCCATTCTATTCTCTTCTAGAATATTCTACTACGTTCCTTTACATTCCATTCTATTCTCTTCTAGAATGTTCCCCTCCATTCCATTCCATTCTATTCTAGAATATTCTACTCCACTCTATTCTATTCTAGAATATTCTACTCTAGTCCACTCTATTCTCGAATATTCTACTCCATTCGATTCCATTCTATTCTACTCTATTCTAGAATATTCTACTGCATTCTATTCTATTCTAGAATATTCTACTCCTATTCGATTCTATTCTATTCTAGAATACTCTACTCCATTCTATTCTATTCTATTCTAGAATATTCTACTCCATTCGCTTCTATTCTAGAATATTCTATTCCATTCTATTCTATTCTACTCCATTGTATTCTATTCTATTCCATTCTATTCTGGAATATTCTGAAATATTCTACTCCATTCTATTTCATTCAATTCTAGAAATTCTACTCCACTGTATTCTATTCCATTCTATTCTATTCCATTCTAGAATGTTCTACTCCATTCTAATCTATTCTATTCTATTCTATAATATTCTACGTAATCTACTCCATTCTATTCTATTCTAGAATATTCTTCTCTATTCTATTTTATTGTATAATATTCTACTCAAGTCAATTACATTCTATTCTATTCTATTCTAGAATATTCTCCTCCAATCTATTCTATTCTATAATATTCTAGAATATTCTACTCCATTCTATTCTATTCTAGAATATTCTACTCCAATCCATTCATTATTTTTTGTTGTATTCTAGAATATTCTACTCCTACTCTATTCTATTCCATTCTATTCTAGAATATTCTACTCAAATCCATTCCATTATTTTCTGTTGTATTCTAGAATATTCAACTCCTACTTTATTCTATTCCATTCTATTCTAGAATATTCTACTCCATTCTATTCTATTCTAGAATATTGTACTCCATTCTATGCTAGTCTATTTTATTCTAGAATATTCTACTCCATTCTATTCTATTCTATTCCTTTCTGTTCCGGAATATTCTGGAATATACTTGAATATTCTACTCCATTCTATTCCATTCTATTCTGGAATATTCTACTCCATTATATTCTATTACATTCTATTCCATTCCATTCTAGAATATTCTACTCCATTGTATTCTATCTTATTGTAGAATATTCTACTCCATTCTATTCTATTCTATAATATTCTACTCCATTCTATTCTATTCCATTCTATTCTAGAATATTCTGTAATATTCTACTCCATTCTATTCTATTCTATCCTAATCCAGAATATTCTACTCCATTCTATTATATGCAATTCTGGAATATTCTACTCCAGTCCACTGTATTCTATTCTGGAATACTCTACTCCGTTCTATTCTATTCTATTCTACATTATTCTACTCCAACCCTATTCTATTCCATTCTATTCTAGAATATTCTCCTTCATTCTATTCTATTCTATTCTAGAATGTTCTACTCCATTTTATTCTATTCTAGAATATTCAACTCCATTCTATTCTATTCTAGAATAATCCACTCCATTTCTTTTCACTCTATTCCATTCTATTCTAGAATATTGTACTCCATTCTATTCTATTCTCGAATATTCTACTCCAATCCATTCAATTCTAGAATATTCTACTCCATTCCATTCTTTTCTACTCTGGAATATTCACCTCCATTGTATTCTATTCTGTAATATTCTACTCCATTGTATTCTATTCCATTCTATTCTAGAGTATTTACTGATAAACAGCGACCTACGCAGCATGTTCATGTCGTTCCTAAATGAGCTTTTATCTCTCTCCCCTCACCACAAATCAGATTCTTCTGAGGAGTTCCAGTACATTATCCTTTCCCCTGTGTAATTACCTTAACAACCCCCAGCTGTTTTTATTCTCAGAAGGGATACTCCCTGATATACAGCTGCCTACCCCTTTCGTAAGTGCAGGTCCTAAATGAGCTTTTTTCTCTGTTCCCTCATCACGATCCAGATTCTTTTGGGGAGTTACCAGTACAGTAACCATACAGGAAGAACTTAATTTATTAAGCTACTGCTTTTCTTAATCTCAGTGGAGATATTTACTGATAAACAGCTACCTACGCAGCATGTTCATGTCGTTCTTAATGAGCTTTTATCTCTCACCCCTCACCACAAATCAGATTCTTCTGAGGAGTTCCCAGTACATTATCCTTTCCCCTGTGTAATTACCTTAACAATCTCCAGCTGTTTTTATTTACAGAAGGGAACCTCCCTGATATACAGCTGCCTACCCCCTTCGTAAGTGCAGGTCCTAAATGAGCTTTTTTCTCTGTTCCCTCACCACAATCCAGATTCTTTTGGGGAATTACCAGTACAGTAACCATACCAGGAATTACTTAATTTATTAAGCTACTGCTTTTCTTAATCTCAGTGGAGATATTTAGTGATAAACGGCTACCTACGCAGCATTTTCATGTCGTTCCTAAATGAGCTTTATCTCTCTCCCCTCACCACAAATCAGATTCTTCTGAGGAGTTCACAGTACATTATCCTTTCCCCTGTGTAATTACCTTAACAAGCTCCAGCTGTTTTTATTCTCAGAAGGTTTACTCGCTGATATAGAGCTGCCTACGCCCTTCGTAAGTGCAGATCCTAAATGAGCTTTTTTCTCTGTTCCCTCACCACAATCCAGATTGTTTTGGGGAATTACCAGTAGACTAAACATACAAGGAAGTACTTAATTTATTAAGCTACTGCTTTGCTTAGTCTCATTGGAGATATTTACTGATAAACAGCTACCTACGCAGCAAGTTCATGTCGTTCCTAATGAGCTTTTATCTCTCTCCTCTCACCACAAATCAGATTCTTCTGAGGAGTTCCCAGTACATATTCCTTTCCCCTGTGTAATTACCTTAACATGCTCCAACTGTTTTTATTCTCAGAAGGGATTCTCCCTGATATACAGCTGCCTACCCCCTTCGTAAGTGCAGGTCCTAAATGAGCTTTTTTCTCTGTTCCCTCACCACAATCCAGATTCTTTTGGGGAGTTACCAATAAAGTAACCATACCAGGAAGTACTTAATTTAATAAGCTACTGCTTTTCTTAATCTCAGTGGAGATATTTACTAATAAACAGCTACCTACGCAGCATGTTCATGTCGTTCCTAAATGAGCTTTTATCTCTCTCCCTCACCACAAATCACATTCTTCTGAGGAGTTCCCAGTACATTATCCTTTCCCCTGTGTAATTACCTTAACAAGCTCCACCTGTTTTTATTCTCAGAAGGTTTACTCCCTGATATACAGCTGCTTACCCCGTTCGTAACTGCAGGTCCTAAATGAGCTTTTTTCTCTGTTTCCTCACCACAATCCAGATTCTTTTGGGGAGTTACCAGTACAGTAACCATACCAGGAAGTACTTAATTTATTAAGCTACTGCTTTTCTTAATCTCAGTGGAGATATTTACTGATAAACAGCTACCTACCCCGCATGTTCATGTAGTTCCTAAATGAGCTTTTATCTCTCTCCCCTCACCACAAATCAGATTCTTCTTAGGAGTTCCCAGTACATATTCCTTTCCCCTGTGTAATTACCTTAACAAGATCCAGGGCGGGATTTTATTCTCAGAAGGGATACTCCCTGATATACACCTGCGACCCCCTTCGTAAGTGCAGGTCATAAATGAGCTTTTTTCTCTGTTCCCTCACCACAATCCAGATTCTTTTGGGGAGTTACCAGTACAGTAACGATACCAGGAAGTACTTAATTTATTAAGCTACTGCTTTTCTTAATCTCAGTGGAGATATTTACTGATAAACAGCTAACTACGCAGCATGTTCATGTCGTTCCTAAATGAGCTTTTACCTCTCCCCTCACCACAAATCAGATTCTTCTGAGGAGGTCCCAGTACATTATAATTTCCCCTGTGTAATTACCTTAACATGCTCCAGCTGTTTTTATTCTCAGAAGGTTTACTCCCTGATATACAGCTTCCTACCCCCTTCGTAAGTGCAGGTCCTAAATGAGTTTTTTCTCTGTTCCTTCTCCATAATCCAGATTCTTTTGGGGAGATACCAGTACAGTTACCATACCAGGAAGTACTTAATTTATTAAGCTACTGCTTTTCTTATTCTCAGTGGAGATATTTACTGATAAACAGCTACCTATGCAGCATTTTCATGTCGTTCCTAAATGAGCTTTATCTCTCTCCCCTCACCACAAATCAGATTCTTCTGAGTTCCCAGTACATTATCCTTTCCCCTGTGTAATTACCTTAACAAGCTCCAGCTGTTTTTATTCTCAGAAGGGATACTCCCTGATTTACAGCTGCCTACCCCCTTCGTAACTGCTGGTCCTAAATGATCTTTTTCTCTGTTCCCTCACCACAATCCTTACCAGTACAGTAACCATACCAGGAAGTACTTAATTTATTAAGCTACTGCTTTTCTTAATCTCAGTGGAGATATTTACTGATAAACTGCTACCTACGCAGGATGTTCATCTCGTTCCTAAATGAGCTTTTATCTCTCTCTCCTCACCACAAGTCAGATTATTCTGAGGAGTTCCCAGTACATTGTCCTTTCCCCTTTGTAATTACCTTAACAAGCTCCAGCTGTTTTTATTCTCAGAAGGTTTACTCCCTGATATACAGCTGCCTACCCCCTTCGTAAGTGCAGGTCCTAAATGAGCTTTTGTCTCTGTTCCCTCACCACAATCCAGATTCTTTTGGGGAGTTACCAGTACAGTAACCATACAAGGAAGTACTTAATTCATGAAGCTACTGCTTTTCTTAATCTCAGTGGAGATATTTACTGATAAACAGCTACCTATGACCATTTTCATGTCGTTCCTAAATGATCTATAATCCCTCTCCCCTCACCACAAATCAGATTCTTCAAAGGAGTTCCAAGTACATTATCGTTTCCCCGGTGTAATTACCTTAAGAAGCACCAGCTGTCTTTATTCTCAGAAGGGATACTCCCTGATATACAGCTGCCTACTCACTTCGTAAGTGCAGGTCCTAATTGAGCTTTTTTCTCTGTTCCCTCACCACAATCCAGATTGTTTTGGGGAATTACCAGTACAGTAACCATACTAGGAAGTACTTAATTTATTAAGCTACTGCTTTTCTTAATCTCATTGGAGATATTTACTGATAAAGGGCTACCTACGCAGCATGTTCATGTCGTTCCTAAATTAGCTTTTATCTCTCTCCCCACACCACAAATCAGATTATTCTGAGGAGTTCCCAGTACATTATCCTTTCCCCTGTGTAATTACCTTAACAAGCTCCAGCTGTTTTTATTCTCAGAAGGTTTACTCGCTGATATACAGCTGCCTACGCCCTTCGTAAGTGCAGGTACTAAATGAGCTTTATTCTCTGTTCCCTCACCACAATCCAGATTCTTTTGGGGAGTTACCAGTACAGTAAACATACAAGGAAGTACTTAATTTATTAAGCTACTGCTTTTCTTAATCTCAGTGGAGATATTTACTGATAAACAGCTACCTACGCGGCATGTTCATGTGGTTCCTAAATGAGCTTTTATCTCTCTCCCTCACCACAAATCAGATTCTTCTGAGGTGTTCCCAGTACATTATCCTATCCCCTGTGTAATTACCTTAACAAGATCCAGCTGTTTTTATGCTCAGAAGGGATACTCCTTGATATACAGCTGCCTACCCCCTTCGTAAATGCAGGTCCCTAAATGAGCTTTTTTCTCTGTTCCCTCACCACAATCCAGATTCTTTTGGGGAGTTACCAGTACAGTAACCATACCAGGAAGTACTTAATTTATTAAGCTACTGCTTTTCTTAATCTCAGTGGAGATATTTACTGATAAACAGCTACCTATGCAGCATTTTCATTTCGTTCCTAAATGAGCTTTTATCTCTCTCCCCTCACCACAAATCAGATTCTTCTGAGGAGTTCCCAGTACATTATCCTATCCCCTGTGTAATTACCTTAACAAGCTCCAGCTGTTTTTATTCTCAGAAGGTTTACTCCCTGATATACAGCTGACTACCCCCTTCGTAAATGCAGGTAATAAATGAGCTTTATTCTCTGTTTCCTCACCACAATCCAGATTCTTTTGGGAGTTACCAGTACAGTAACCATACCAGGAAGTACTTAATTCATTAAGCTACTGCTTTTCTTAATCTCAGTGGAGATATTTACTGATAAACAGCTACCTATGACCATTTTCATGTCGTTCCTAAATGAGCTATAATCCCTCTCCCCTCACCACGAATCAGATTCTTCAAAGGAGTTCCAAGTACATTATCCTTTCCCCTGTGTAATTACCTTAAGAAGCTCCAGCTGTCTTTATTCTCAGAAGGGATACTCCCTGATATACAGCTGCCTACCCCAATCGTAAGTGCAGGTACTAAATGAGCTTTTTTCTCTGTTCCCTCACCGCAATCGGATTCTTTTGGGGAGTTACCAGTACAGTAACCATACCAGGAAGTACTTAATTTATTAAGCTACTGCTTTTCTTAATCTCAGTGGAGATATTTACTGATAAACAGCTACCTACGCAGCATGTTCATGTAGTTCCTAAATGAGCTTTTATCTCTCTCCCCTCACCACAAATCAGATTCTTCTGAGCAGTTCCCAGTACATTATCCTTTCCTCTGTGTAATTACCTTAACAACCTCCAGCTGTTTTTATTCGCAAAAGGTTTACTCCCTGATATACAGCCTCCTACTCCCTTCGTAAGTGCAGGTCCTAAGTGAGCTTTTTTCTCTCTTCCCGCACCACAATCCAGATTCTTTTGGGGGTTACCAGTACAGTAACCATACCAGGAAGTAATTAATTTATTAAGCTACTGCTTTTCTTAATCTCAGTGGAGTTATTTACTGATAAACAGCTACCTATTCAGCATTTTCATGTCGTTCCTAAATGAGCTTTTATCTCTCTCCCCTCACTACAAATCAGGTTCCTCTGTGGAGTTCCCTGTACATTATCCTTTCCCCTGTGTAATTACATTACCAAGCTCAGCTGTTTTTATTCTCAGAAGGTTTACTCCCTGATATACAGCTGGCTACCCCCTTCGTAAGTGCAGGTCCTAAATGAGATTTTTTCTCTGTTCCCTCACCACCATCCAGATTCTTTTGGGGAGTTTCCCAGTACATTACCCTTTCCCCTGTGTAATTACCTTAAGAAGCTCCAGCTATTTTTATTCTCAGAAGGGATACTTCCTGATATACATCTGCCTACCCCGTTTAGTAAGTGCAGGTCATAAATGAGCTTTTCTCTGTTCCCTCTCAACAATCCAGATTCTTTTGGGGAGTTACCAGTACAGTAACCATACCAGGAAGTACTTAATTTATTAAGCTACTGCTTTTCTTAATCTCAGTGGAGATATTTACTGATAAACAGCTACCTATGCAGCATTTTCATGTCGTTCCTAAATGAGATTTTTTCTCTCTCCCCTCACTACAAATCAGATTCTTCTAAGGAGTTCCCAGTACATTATGCTTTCCCCTGTGTAATTACCTTAACAAGCTCCAGCTGTTTTTATTCTCAGAAGGGATACTCCCTGATATACAGCTGCATACCCGCTTCGTAAGTGCAGGTCCTAATGAGCTTTTTTCTCTGTTCCCTCACCACAATCCAGATTCTTTTGGGGAGTTAACAGTACAGTAACCATACCAGGAAGTACTTAATTATTAAGCTACTGCTTTTCTTAATCTCAGTGGAGATATTTACTGATAAACAGCTACATATTCAGCATTTTCATGTCGTTAATAAATGAGCTTTTATCTCTCTCCCCTCACTACAAATCAGATTCTTCTGAGGAGTTCCCAGTACATTATCCTTTCCCCCTGTGTAATTACCTTAACAAGCTCCTGCTGTTTTCATTCTCAGAAGGGATACTCCCTGATATACTTCTGCCTACCCCCTTCCTAAGTGCAGGTCTAAATGAGCTTTTTTCTCTGTTCCCTCACCACATTCCAGATTCTTTTGGGGAGTTACCAGTAAAGTAACCATACCAGGAAGTACTTAATTTATTAAGCTACTGCTTTTCTTAATCTCAGTGGAGATATTTACTGATAAACAGCTATCTACGCAGCATGTTCATGTCGTTCCTAAATGAGCTTTTATCTCTCTCCCCTCACCACAAATCAGATTCTTCTGAGGAGTTCCCAGTACTTTATCCTTTCCCCTGTGTAATTACCTTAACAAGCTCCAGCTGTTTTTATTCTCAGAAGGTTTGGTCCCTGATATACAGCTGCCTACCCCTTCGTAAGTGCAGGTCCTAAATGAGCTTTTTTCTCTGTTCCCTCACCACAATCCAGATTCTTTTGGGGAGTTACCAGTACAGTAACCATACCAGGAAGTACTTAATTTATTAAGCTACTGCTTTTCTTAATCTCAGTGGAGTTATTTACTGATAAACAGCTACCTAAGCAGCATTTTCTTGTCTTTCCTAAATGAGCTTTTATCTCTCTCCCCTCACCACAAATCAGATTCTTCTGAGGAGTTCCCAGTACATTATCCTTTCCCCTGGGTAATTACCTTAACAAGCTCCAGCTGTTTTTATTCTCAGAAGGTTTACTCCCTGATATACAGCTGCCTACCCCCTTCGTAAGTGCAGGTCCTAAATGAGCTTTTTTCTCTGTTCCCTCACCACAATCCAGATTCCTTTGGGGAGTTACCAGTACAGTAACCATACCAGGAAGTACTTAATTTATTAAGCTACTGCTTTTCTTAATCTCAGTGGAGATATTTACTGATAAACAGCTACCTACGCATCATGTTCATGTCGTTCCTAAATGAGCTTTTATCTCTCTTCCCCCTCACCACAAATCAGATTCTTCTGAGGAGTTCCCAGTACATTATCCTTTCCCCTGTGTAATTACCTCAACAAGCTCCAGCTTTGTTTATTCACAAAAGGGATACTCCCTGATATACAGCTGCCTACCACCTTCGAAAGTGCAGGTCCTAAATGAGCTTTTTTCTCTGTTCCCTCACCACAATCCAGATGCTTTTGGGGAATTACCAGTACAGTAACCATACCAGGAAGTACTTAATTTATTAAGCTACTGCTTTTCTTAATCTCAGTGGAGATATTTACTGATAAACAGCTACCTACGCAGCATTTTCATGTCGTTCCTTAATGAGCTTTTATCTCTCTCCCCTCACCACAAATCAGATTCTTCTGAGGAGTTCCCAGTACATTATCCTTTCCCCTGTGTAATTACCTTAACAAGCTCCAGCTGTTTTTATTCTCAGAAGGGATACTCCCTGTTATACAGCTGTCTACCCCCTTCGTAAGTGCAGGTCCTAAATGAGCTTTTTTCTCTGTTCCCTCACCACAATCCAGATTCTTTTGGGGAGTTACCAGTACAGTAACCATACCAGGAAGTACTTAATTTATTAAGCTACTGCTTTCTTAATCTCAGTGGAGATATTTACTGATAAACAGCTACATATTCAGCATTTTCATGTCGTTAATAAATGAGCTTTTATCTCTCTCCCCTCACTACAAATCAGATTCTTCTGAGGAGTTCCCAGTACATTATCCTTTCCCCTGTGTAATTACCTTAACAAGCTCCTGCTGTTTTCATTCTAAGAAGGGATACTCCCTGATATACAGCTGCCTACCCCTTCCTAAGTGCAGGTCCTAAATGAGCTTTTTTCTCTGTTCCCTCACCACATTCCAGATTCTTTGGGGAGTTACCAGTAAAGTAACCATACCAGGAAGTACTTAATTTATTAAGCTACTGCTTTTCTTAATCTCAGTGGAGATATTTACTGATAAACAGCTACCTACGCAGCATGTTCATGTCGTTCCTAAATGAGCTTTT
>NW_025961915.1:0-37612 GCF_023159225.1 Perognathus longimembris pacificus | reverse complement strand
GAAAATGAGCTTTTTTCTCTGTTCCCTCACCACAATCCAGATTCTTTTAGGGAGTTACCAGTACAGTAACCATACCAGGAAGTACTTAATTTATTAAGCTACTGCTTTTCTTAATCTCAGTGGAGATATTTACTGATAAACAGCTACCTACGCAGCATGTTCATGTCGTTCCTAAATGAGCTTTTATCTCTCTCCCTCACCACAAATCAGATTCTTCTGAGGAGTTCCCAGTACATTATCCTTTCCCCTGTGTAATTACCTTAACAAGCTCCAGCTGTTTTTATTCTCAGAAGGTTTACTCCCTGATATACAGCTGCCTACCCCCTTCGTAAGTGCAGGTCCTAAATGAGCTTTTTTCTCTGTTCCCTCACCACAATCCAGATTCTTTTGGGGAGTTACCAGTACAGTAACCATACCAGGAAGTACTTAATTTATTAAGCTACTGCTTTTCTTAATCTCAGTGGAGATATTTACTGATAAACAGCTACCTATGCAGCATGTTCATGTCGTTCCTAAATGAGCTTTTATCTCTCTCCCCTCACCACAAATCAGATTCTTCTGAGGAGTTCCCAGTACATTATCCTTTCCCCTGTGTAATTACCTTAACAAGCTCCAGCTGTTTTATTCTCAGAAGGGATACTCCCTGATATACAGCTGCCTACCCCCTTCGTAAGTGCAGGTCCTAAATGAGCTTTTTTCTCTGTTCCCTCACCACAATCCAGATTCTTTTGGGGAGTTAACAGTACAGTAACCATACCAGGAAGTACTTAATTTATTAAGCTACTGCTTTTCTTAATCTCAGTGGAGATATTTACTGATAAACAGCTACCTATGCAGCATGTTCATGTCGTTCCTAAATGAGCTTTTATCTCTCTCCCCTCACCACAAATCAGATTCTTCTGAGGAGTTCCCAGTACATTATCCTTTCCCCTGTGTAATTACATTAACAAGCTCCAGCTGTTTTTATTCTCAGAAGGTTTACTCCCTGATATACAGCTGCTACCCCCTTCGTAAGTGCAGGTCCTAAATGAGCTTTTTTCTCTGTTCCCTCACCACAATCCAGATTCTTTTGGGGAGTTACCAGTACAGTAACCATACCAGGAAGTACTTAATTTATTAAGCTACTGCTTTTCTTAATCTCAGTGGAGATATTTACTGATAAACAGCTACCTATGCAGCATGTTCATGTCGTTCCTAAATGAGCTTTTATCTCTCTCCCCTCACCACAAATCAGATTCTTCTGAGGAGTTCCCAGTACATTATCCTTTCCCCTGTGTAATTACCTTAACAAGCTCCAGCTGTTTTATTCTCAGAAGGGATACTCCCTGATATACAGCTGCCTACCCCTTCGTAAGTGCAGGTCCTAAATGAGCTTTTTTCTCTGTTCCCTCACCACAATCCAGATTCTTTTGGGGAGTTACCAGTACAGTAACCATACCAGGAAGTACTTAATTTATTAAGCTACTGCTTTTCTTAATCTCAGTGGAGATATTTACTGATAAACAGCTACATACGCAGCATGTTCATGTCGTTCCTAAATGAGCTTTTATCTCTCCCCCTCACCACAAATCAGATTCTTCTGAGGAGTTCCCAGTACATTATCCTTTCCCTGTGTAATTACCTTAACAAGCTCCAGCTGTTTTTATTCTCAGAAGGTTTACTCCCTGATATACAGCTGCCTACCCCCTTCGTAAGTGCAGGTCATAAATGAGCTTTTTTCTCTGTTCCCTCACCACAATCCAGATTCTTTTGGGGAGTTACCAGTACAGTAACCATACCAGGAAGTACTTAATTTATTAAGCTACTGCTTTTCTTAATCTCAGTGGAGATATTTACTGATAAACAGCTACCTACGCAGCATGTTCATGTCGTTCCTAAATGAGCTTTTATCTCTCTCCCCTTACCACAAATCAGATTCTTCTGAGGAGTTCCCAGTACATTATCCTTTCCCCTGTGTAATTACCTTAACAAGCTCCAGCTGTTTTTATTCTCAGAAGGTTTACTCCCTGATATACAGCTGCCTACCCCCTTCGTAAGTGCAGGTCCTAAATGAGCTTTTTTCTCTGTTCCCTCACCACAATCCAGATTCTTTTGGGGTGTTACCAGTACAGTAACCATACCAGGAAGTACTTAATTTATTAAGCTACTGCTTTTCTTAATCTCAGTGGAGATGTTTACCGATAAACAGCTACCTACGCAGCATGTTCATGTCGTTCCTAAATGAGCTTTTATCTCTCTCCCCTCACCACAAATCAGATCTTCTGAGGAGTTCCCAGTACATTATCCTTTCCCCTGTGTAATTACCTTAACAAGCTCCAGCTGTTTTTATTCTCAGAAGGTTTACTCCCTGATATACAGCTGCCTACCCCCTTCGTAAGTGCAGGTCCTAAATGAGCTTTTTTCTCTGTTCCCTCACCACAATCCAGATTCTTTTGGGGAGTTAACAGTACAGTAACCATACCAGGAAGTACTTAATTTATTAAGCTACTGCTTTTCTTAATCTCAGTGGAGATATTTACTGATAAACAGCTACCTATGCAGCATGTTCATGTCGTTCCTAAATGAGCTTTTATCTCTCTCCCTCACCACAAATCAGATTCTTCTGAGGAGTTCCCAGTACATTATCCTTTCCCCTGTGTAATTACCTTAACAAGCTCCAGCTGTTTTTATTCTCAGAAGGTTTACTCCCTGATATACAGCTGCCTACCCCCTTCGTAAGTGCAGGTCCTAAATGAGCTTTTTTCTCTGTTCCCTCACCACAATCCAGATTCTTTTGGGGAGTTACCAGTACAGTAACCATACCAGGAATTACTTAATTTATTAAGCTACTGCTTTTCTTAATCTCAGTGGAGATATTTACTGATAAACAGCTACCTATGCAGCATGTTCATGTCGTTCCTAAATGAGCTTTTATCTCTCTCCCCTCACCACAAATCAGATTCTTCTGAGGAGTTCCCAGTACATTATCCTTTCCCCTGTGTAATTACCTTAACAAGCTCCAGCTGTTTTTATTCTCAGAAGGGATACTCCCTGATATACAGCTGCCTACCCCCTTCGTAAGTGCAGGTCCTAAATGAGCTTTTTTCTCTGTTCCCTCACCACAATCCAGATTCTTTTGGGGAGTTACCAGTACAGTAACCATACCAGGAAGTACTTAATTTATTAAGCTACTGCTTTTCTTAATCTCAGTGGAGATATTTACTGATAAACAGCTACCTACGCAGCATGTTCATGTCGTTCCTAAATGAGCTTTTATCTCTCTCCCCTCACCACAAATCAGATTCTTCTGAGGAGTTCCCAGTACATTATCTTTCCCCTGTGTAATTACCTTAACAAGCTCCAGCTGTTTTATTCTCAGAAAGGGATACTCCCTGATATACAGCTGCCTACCCCCTTCGTAAGTGCAGGTCCTAAATGAGCTTTTTTCTCTGTTCCCTCACCACAATCCAGATTCTTTTGGGGAGTTACCAGTACAGTAACCATACCAGGAAGTACTTAATTTATTAAGCTACTGCTTTTCTTAATCTCAGTGGAGATATTTACTGATAAACAGCTACCTATGCAGCATGTTCATGTCGTTCCTAAATGAGCTTTTATCTCTCTCCCCTCACCACAAATCAGATTCTTCTGAGGAGTTCCCAGTACATTATCCTTTCCCCTGTGTAATTACCTTAACAAGCTCCAGCTGTTTGTATTCTCAGAAGGTACTCCCTGATATACAGCTGCCTACCCCCTTCGTAAGTGCAGGTCCTAAATGAGCTTTTTTCTCTGTTCCCTCACCACAATCCAGATTCTTTTGGGGAGTTACCAGTACAGTAACCATACCAGGAAGTACTTAATTTATTAAGCTACTGCTTTTCTTAATCTCAGTGGAGATATTTACTGATAAACAGCTACCTACGCAGCATGTTCATGTCGTTCCTAAATGAGCTTTTATCTCTCTCCCCTTACCACAAATCAGATTCTTCTGAGGAGTTCCCAGTACATTATCCTTTCCCCTGTGTAATTACCTTAACAAGCTCCAGCTGTTTTTATTCTCAGAAGGGATACTCCCTGATATACAGCTGCCTACCCCCTTCGTAAGTGCAGGTCCTGAATGAGCTTTTTTCTCTGTTCCCTCACCACAATCCAGATTCTTTTGGGAGTTACCAGTACAGTAACCATACCAGGAAGTACTTAATTTATTAAGCTACTGCTTTTCTTAATCTCAGTGGAGATGTTTACTGATAAACAGCTACCTACGCAGCATGTTCATGTCGTTCCTAAATGAGCTTTTATCTCTCTCCCCTCACCACAAATCAGATTCTTCTGAGGAGTTCCCAGTACATTATCCTTTCCCCTGTGTAATTACCTTAACAAGCTCCAGCTGTTTTTATTCTCAGAAGGTTTACTCCCTGATATACAGCTGCCTACCCCTTCGTAAGTGCAGGTCCTAAATGAGCTTTTTTCTCTGTTCCCTCACCACAATCCAGATTCTTTTGGGGAGTTACCAGTACAGTAACCATACCAGGAAGTACTTAATTTATTAAGCTACTGCTTTTCTTAATCTCAGTGGAGATATTTACTGATAAACAGCTACCTATGCAGCATGTTCATGTCGTTCCTAAATGAGCTTTTGTCTCTCTCCCCTCACCACAAATCAGATTCTTCTGAGGAGTTCCCAGTACATTATCCTTTCACCTGTGTAATTACCTTAACAAGCTCCAGCTGTTTTTATTCTCAGAAGGTTTACTCCCTGATATACAGCTGCCTACCCCCTTCGTAAGTGCAGGTCCTAAATGAGCTTTTTTCTCTGTTCCCTCACCACAACCAGATTCTTTTGTGGAGTTACCAGTACAGTAACCATACCAGGAAGACTTAATTTATTAAGCTACTGCTTTTCTTAATCTCAGTGGAGATATTTACTGATAAACAGCTACCTATGCAGCATTTTCATGTCGTTCCTAAATGACCTTTTATCTCTCTCCCCTCACCACAAATCAGATTCTTCTGAGGAGTTCCCAGTACATTATCCTTTCCCCTGTGTAATTACCTTAACAAGCTCCTGCTGTTTTTATTCTCAGAAGGGATACTCCCTTATATACAGCTGCCTACCCCCTTCGTAAGTGCAGGTCCTAAATGAGCTTTTTTCTCTGTTCCCTCACCACAATCCAGATTCTTTTGGGGAGTTACCAGTACAGTAACCATACCAGGAAGTACTTAATTTATTAAGCTACTGCTTTTCTTAATCTCAGTGGAGATATTTACTGATAAACAGCTACCTACGCAGCATGTTCATGTCGTTCCTAAATGAGCTTTTATCTCTCCCCCTCACCACAAATCAGATTCTTCTGAGGAGTTCCCAGTACATTATCCTTTCCCCTGTGTAATTACCTTAACAAATCTCCAGCTGTTTGTATTCTCAAAAGGGATACTCCCTGATATACAGCTGCCTACCCCCTTCGTAAGTGCAGGTCCTAAATGAGCTTTTTTCTCTGTTCCCTCACCACAATCCAGATTCTTTTGGGGAGTTACCTGTACAGTACCATACCAGGAAGTACTTAATTTATTAAGCTACTGCTTTTCTTAATCTCAGTGGAGATATTTACTGATAAACAGCTACCTACGCAGCATGTTCATGTCGTTCCTAAATGAGCTTTTATCTCTCTCCCCTCACCACAAATCAGATTCTTCTGAGGAGTTCCCAGTACATTATCCTTTCCCCTGTGTAATTACCTTAACAATCTCCAGCTGTTTTTATTCTCAGAAGGGATACTCCCTGATAAACAGCTGCCTACACCCCTTCGTAAGTGCAGGTCCTAAATGAGCTTTTTTCTCTGTTCCCTCACCACAATCCAGATTCTTTTGGGGAGTTACCAGTACAGTAACCATACCAGGAAGTACTTAATTTATTAAGCTACTGCTTTTCTTAATCTCAGTGGAGATATTTACTGATAAACAGCTACCTACGCAGCATGTTCATGTCGTTCCTAAATGAGCTTTTATCTCTCTCCCCTCACCACAAATCAGATTCTTCTGAGGACTTCCCAGTACATTATCCTTTCCCTGTGTAATTACCTTAACAAGCTCCAGCTGTTTTTATTCTCAGAAGGTTTACTCCCTGATATACAGCTGCCTACCCCCTTCGTAAGTGCAGGTCCTAAATGAGCTTTTTTCTCTGTTCCCTCACCACAATCCAGATTCTTTTGGGGAGTTACCAGTACAGTAACCATACCAGGAAGTACTTAATTTATTAAGCTACTGCTTTTCTTAATCTCAGTGGAGATATTTACTGATAAACAGCTACCTATGCAGCATTTTCATGTCGTTCCTAAATGACCTTTTATCTCTCTTCCCCTCACCACAAATCAGATTCTTCTGAGGAGTTCCCAGTACATTATCCTTTCCCCTGTGTAATTACCTTAACAAGCTCCTGCTGTTTTTATTCTCAGAAGGGATACTCCCTGATATACAGCTGCCTACCCCCTTCGTAAGTGCAGGTCCTAAATGAGCTTTTTTCTCTGTTCCCTCACCACAATCCAGATTCTTTTGGGAGTTACCAGTACAGTAACCATACCAGGAAGTACTTAATTTATTAAGCTACTGCTTTTCTTAATCTCAGTGGAGATATTTACTGATAAACAGCTACCTACGCAGCATGTTCATGTCGTTCCTAAATGAGCTTTTATCTCTCCCCCTCACCACAAATCAGATTCTTCTGAGGAGTTCCCAGTACATTATCCTTTCCCCTGTGTAATTACCTTAACAAGCTCCAGCTGTTTTTATTCTCAGAAGGTTTACTCCCTGATATACAGCTGCCTACCCCCTTCGTAAGTGCAGGTCCTAAATGAGCTTTTTTCTCTGTTCCCTCACCACAATCCAGATTCTTTTGGGGAGTTAACAGTACAGTAACCATACCAGGAAGTACTTAATTTATTAAGCTACTGCTTTTCTTAATCTCAGTGGAGATATTTACTGATAAACAGCTACCTATGCAGCATGTTCATGTCGTTCCTAAATGAGCTTTTATCTCTCTCCCTCACCACAAATCAGATTCTTCTGAGGAGTTCCCAGTACATTATCCTTTCCCCTGTGTAATTACCTTAACAAGCTCCAGCTGTTTTTATTCTCAAAAGGGATACTCCCTGATATACAGCTGCCTACCCCCTTCGTAAGTGCAGGTCCTAAATGAGCTTTTTTCTCTGTTCCCTCACCACAATCCAGATTCTTTTGGGGAGTTACCTGTACAGTAACCATACCAGGAAGTACTTAATTTATTAAGCTACTGCTTTTCTTAATCTCAGTGGAGATATTTACTGATAAACAGCTACCTATGCAGCATGTTCATGTCGTTCCTAAATGAGCTTTTATCTCTCTCCCCTCACCACAAATCAGATTCTTCTGAGGAGTTCCCAGTACATTATCCTTTCCCCTGTGTAATTACCTTAACAAGCTCCAGCTGTTTTTATTCTCAGAAGGTTTACTCCCTGATATACAGCTGCCTACCCCCTTCGTAAGTGCAGGTCCTAAATGAGCTTTTTTCTCTGTTCCCTCACCACAATCCAGATTCTTTTGGGGAGTTACCAGTACAGTAACCATACCAGGAAGTACTTAATTTATTAAGCTACTGCTTTTCTTAATCTCAGTGGAGATATTTACTGATAAACAGCTACCTACGCAGCATGTTCATGTCGTTCCTAAATGAGCTTTTATCTCTCTCCCCTCACCACAAATCAGATTCTTCTGAGGAGTTCCCAGTACATTATCCTTTCCCCTGTGTAATTACCTTAACAAGCTCCAGCTGTTTTTATTCTCAGAAAGTTTACTCCCTGATATACAGCTGCCTACCCCCTTCGTAAGTGCAGGTCCTAAATGAGCTTTTTTCTCTGTTCCCTCACCACAATCCAGATTCTTTTGGGGAGTTACCAGTACAGTAACCATACCAGGAAGTACTTAATTTATTAAGCTACTGCTTTTCTTAATCTCAGTGGAGATATTTACTGATAAACAGCTACCTACGCAGCATGTTCATGTCGTTCCTAAATGAGCTTTTATCTCTCCCCCTCACCACAAATCAGATTCTTCTGAGGAGTTCCGAGTACATTATCCTTTCCCTGTGTAATTACCTTAACAAGCTCCAGCTGTTTTTATTCTCAGAAGGTTTACTCCCTGATATACAGCTGCCTACCCCCTTCGTAAGTGCAGGTCCTAAATGAGCTTTTTTCTCTGTTCCCTCACCACAATCCAGATTCTTTTGGGGAGTTACCAGTACAGTAACCATACCAGGAAGTACTTAATTTATTAAGCTACTGCTTTTCTTAATCTCAGTGGAGATATTTACTGATAAACAGCTACCTACGCAGCATGTTCATGTCGTTCCTAAATGAGCTTTTATCTCTCTCCCCTTACCACAAATCAGATTCTTCTGAGGAATTCCCAGTACATTATCCTTTCCCCTGTGTAATTACCTTAACAAGCTCCAGCTGTTTTTATTCTCAGAAGGGATACTCCCTGATATACAGCTGCCTACCCCCTTCGTAAGTGCAGGTCCTGAATGAGCTTTTTTCTCTGTTCCCTCACCACAATCCAGATTCTTTTGGGGTGATACCAGTACAGTAACCTTACCAGGAAGTACTTAATTTATTAAGCTACTGCTTTTCTTAATCTCAGTGGAGATATTTACCGATAAACAGCTACTACGCAGCATGTTCATGTCGTTCATAAATGAGCTTTTATCTTCTCCCCTCACCACAAATCAGATTCTTCTGAGGAGTTCCCAGTACATTATCCTTTCCCCTGTGTAATTACCTTAACAAGCTCCAGCTGTTTTTATTCTCAGAAGGTTTACTCCCTGATATACAGCTGCCTACCCTTCGTAAGTGCAGGTCCTAAATGAGCTTTTTTCTCTGTTCCCTCACCACAATCCAGATTCTTTTGGGGAGTTAACAGTACAGTAACCATACCAGGAATACTTAATTTATTAAGCTACTGCTTTTCTTAATCTCAGTGGAGATATTTACTGATAAACAGCTACCTATGCAGCATGTTCATGTCGTTCCTAAATGAGCTTTTGTCTCTCTCCCTCACCACAAATCAGATTCTTCTGAGGAGTTCCCAGTACATTATCCTTTCCCCTGTGTAATTACCTTAACAAGCTCCAGCTGTTTTTATTCTCAGAAGGTTTACTCACTGATATACAGCTGCCTACCCCCTTCGTAAGTGCAGGTCCTAAATGAGCTTTTTTCTCTGTTCCCTCACCACAACCAGATTCTTTTGGGAGTTACCAGTACAGTAACCATACCAGGAAGGACTTAATTTATTAAGCTACTGCTTTTCTTAATCTCAGTGGAGATATTTACTGATAAACAGCTACCTACGCAGCATGTTCATGTCGTTCTTAATGAGCCTTTATCTCTCTCCCCTCACCACAAATCAGATTCTTCTGAGGAGTTCCCTGTACATTATCCTTTCCCCTGTGTAATTACCTTAACAAGCTCCAGCTGTTTTTATTCTCAGAAGGTTTACTCCCTGATATACAGCTGCCTACCCCCTTCGTAAGTGCAGGTCCTAAATGAGCTTTTTTCTCTGTTCCCTCACCACAATCCAGATTCTTTTGGGGAGTTACCAGTACAGTAACCATACCAGGAAGAAATACTTAATTTATTAAGCTACTGCTTTTCTTAATCTCAGTGGAGATATTTACTGATAAACAGCTACCTACGCAGCATGTTCATGTCGTTCCTAAATGAGCTTTTATCTCTCCCCCTCACCACAAATCAGATTCTTCTGAGGAGTTCCCTGTACATTATCCTTTCCCCTGTGTAATTACCTTAACAAGCTCCAGCTGTTTTTATTCTCAGAAGGTTTACTCCCTGATATACAGCTGCCTTCCCCCTTCGTAAGTGCAGGTCCTAAATGAGCTTTTTTCTCTGTTCCCTCACCACAATCCAGATTCTTTTGGGGAGTTACCAGTACAGTAACCATACCAGGAAGTACTTAATTTATTAAGCTACTGCTTTTCTTAATCTCAGTGGAGATATTTACTGATAAACAGCTACCTACGCAGCATGTTCATGTCGTTCCTAAATGAGTTTCATCTCTCTCCCCTCACCACAAATCAGATTCTTCTGAGGAGTTCCCAGTACATTATCCTTTCCCCTGTGTAATTACCTTAACAAGCTCCAGCTGTTTTTATTCTCAGAAGGTTTACTCCCTGATATACAGCTGCCTACCCCTTCGTAAGTGCAGGTCCTAAATGAGCTTTTTTCTCTGTTCCCTCACCACAATCCAGATTCTTTTGGGGAGTTACCAGTACAGTAACCATACCAGGAAGTACTTAATTTATTAAGCTACTGCTTTTCTTAATCTCAGTGGAGATATTTACTGATAAACAGCTACCTATGCAGCATTTTCATGTCGTTCCTAAATGACCTTTTATCTCTCTCCCCTCACCACAAATCAGATTCTTCTGAGGAGTTCACTGTACATTATCCTTTCCCCTGTGTAATTACCTTAAAAGCTCCTGCTGTTTTTATTCTCAGAAGGGATGCTCCCTTATATACAGCTGCCTACCCCCTTCGTAAGTGCAGGTCCTAAATGAGCTTTTTTCTCTGTTCCCTCACCACAATCCAGATTCTTTTGGGGAGTTACCAGTACAGTAACCATACCAGGAAGTACTTAATTTATTAAGCTACTGCTTTTCTTAATCTCAGTGGAGATATTTACTGATAAACAGCTACCTACGCAGCATGTTCATGTCGTTCATAAATGAGCTTTCATCTCTCTCCCCTCACCACAAATCAGATTCTTCTGAGGAGTTCCCAGTACATTATCCTTTCCCCTGTGTAATTACCTTAACAAGCTCCAGCTGTTTTTATTCTCAGAAGGTTTACTCCCTGATATACAGCTGCCTACCCCTTCGTAAGTGCAGGTCCTAAATGAGCTTTTTTCTCTGTTCCCTCACCACAATCCAGATTCTTTTGGGGAGTTAACAGTACAGTAACCATACCAGGAAGTACTTAATTTATTAAGCTACTGCTTTTCTTAATCTCAGTGGAGATATTTACTGATAAACAGCTACCTATGCAGCATGTTCATGTCGTTCCTAAATGAGCTTTTATCTCTCTCCCCTCACCACAAATCAGATTCTTCTGAGGAGTTCCCAGTACATTATCCTTTCCCCTGTGTAATTACCTTAACAAGCTCCAGCTGTTTTTATTCTCAGAAGGTTTACTCCTGATATACAGCTGCCTACCCCTTCGTAAGTGCAGGTCCTAAATGAGCTTTTTTCTCTGTTCCCTCACCACAATCCAGATTCTTTTGTGGAGTTACCAGTACAGTAACCATACCAGGAAGAACTTAATTTATTAAGCTACTGCTTTTCTTAATCACAGTGGAGATATTTACTGATAACAGCTACCTATGCAGCATTTTCATGTCATTCCTAAATGAGCCTTTTATCTCTCTCCCTCACCACAAATCAGATTCTTCTGAGGAGTTCCCAGTACATTATCCTTTCCCCTGTGTAATTACCTTAAAAGCTCCAGCTGTTTTTATTCTCAGAAGGGATACTCCCTGATATACAGCTGCCTACCCCCTTCGTAAGTGCAGGTCCTAAATGAGCTTTTTTCTCTGTTCCCTCACCACAATCCAGATTCTTTTGGGAGTTACCAGTACAGTAACCATACCAGGAAGTACTTAATTTATTAAGCTACTGCTTTTCTTAATCTCAGTGGAGATATTTACTGATAAACAGCTACCTACGCAGCATGTTCATGTCGTTCCTAAATGAGCTTTTATCTCTCCCCTCACCACAAATCAGATTCTTCTGAGGAGTTCCCAGTACATTATCCTTTCCCCTGTGTAATTACCTTAACAAGCTCCAGCTGTTTTTATTCTCAGAAGGTTTACTCCCTGATATACAGCTGCCTACCCCCTTCGTAAGTGCAGGTCCTAAATGAGCTTTTTTCTCTGTTCCCTCACCACAATCCAGATTCTTTTGGGGAGTTACCAGTACAGTAACCATACCAGGAAGTACTTAATTTATTAAGCTACTGCTTTTCTTAATCTCAGTGGAGATATTTACTGATAAACAGCTACCTACGCAGCATGTTCATGTCGTTCCTAAATGAGCTTTTATCTCTCCCCCTCACCACAAATCAGATTCTTCTGAGGAGTTCCCAGTACATTATCCTTTCCCCTGTGTAATTACCTTAACAAGCTCCAGCTGTTTTTATTCTCAGAAGGTTTACTCCCTGATATACAGCTGCCTACCCCCTTCGTAAGTGCAGGTCCTAAATGAGCTTTTTTCTCTGTTCCCTCACCACAATCCAGATTCTTTTGGTTAGTTACCAGTACAGTAACCATACCAGGAAGTACTTAATTTATTAAGCTACTTCTTTTCTTAATCTCAGTGGAGATATTTACTGATAAACAGCTACCTATGCAGCATGTTCCTGTCGTTCCTAAATGAGCTTTTATCTCTCTCCCCTCACCACAAATCAGATTCTTCTGAGGAGTTCCCAGTACATTATCCTTTCCCCTGTGTAATTACCTTAACAATCTCCAGCTGTTTGTATTCTCAGAAGGATACTCTCTGATATACAGCTGCCTAACCCCTTCGTAAGTGCAGGTCCTAAATGAGCTTTTTTCTCTGTTCCCTCACCACAATCCAGATTCTTTTGGGGAGTTACCAGTACAGTAACCATACCAGGAAGTACTTAATTTATTAAACTACTGCTTTTCTTAATCTCAGTGGAGATATTTATTGATAAACAGCTACCTACGCAGCATGGTCATGTCTTTCCTAAATGAGCATTTTTCTCTCTCCCCTCACCACAAATCAGATTCTTCTGAGGAGTTCCCAGTACATTATCCTTTCCCCTGTGTACTTACCTTAACAAGCTCCAGCTGTTTTTGTTCACAGAAGGTTTACTCCCTGATATACAGCTGCCTACCCCCTCCGTAAGTGCAGGTCCTAAATGAGCTTTTTTCTCTGTTCCCTCACCACAATCCAGATTCTTTTGGGGAGTTACCAGTACAGTAACCATACCAGGAAGTACTTAATTTATTAAGCTACTGCTTTTCTTAATCTCAGTGGAGATATTTACTGATAAACAGCTACCTAAGCAGCATGTTCATGTCGTTCCTAAATGAGCTTTTATCTCTCCCCCTCACCACAAATCAGATTCTTCTGAGGAGTTCCCAGTACATTATCCTTTCCCCTGTGTAATTACCTTAACAAGCTCGAGCTGTTTTTATTCTCAGAAGGTTTACTCCCTGATATACAGCTGCCTACCCCCTTCGTAAGTGCAGGTCCTAAATGAGCTTTTTTCTCTGTTCCCTTACCACAATCCAGATTCTTTTGGGGAGTTACCAGTACAGTAACCATACCAGGAAGTACTTAATTTATTATGCTACTGCTTTTCTTAATCTCAGTGGAGATATTTACTGATAAACAGCTACCTACGCAGCATGTTCATGTCGTTCCTAAATGAGATTTTATCTCTCTCCCCTCCCCACAAATCAGATTCTTCTGAGGAGTTCCCAGTACATTATCCTTTCCCCTGTGTAATTACCTTAACAAGCTCCAGCTGTTTTTATTCTGAGAAGGTTTACTCCCTGATATACAGCTGCCTACCCCCTTCGTAAGTGCAGGTCCTAAATGAGCTTTTTTCTCTGTTCCCTCACCACAATCCAGATTCTTTTGTGGAGTTACCAGTACAGTAACCATACCAGGAAGTACTTAATTTATTAAGCTACAGCTTTTCTTAATCACAGTGGAGATATTTACTGATAAACAGCTACCTATGCAGCATGTTCCTGTCGTTCCTAAATGAGCTTTTATCTCTCCCACTCACCACAAATCAGATTCTTCTGAGGAGTTCCCAGTACATTATCCTTTCCCCTGTGTAATTACCTTAACAATCTCCAGCTGTTTGTATTCTCAGAAGTGATACTCTCTGATAAACAGCTGCCTAACACCTTCGTAAGTGCAGGTCCTAAATGAGCTTTTTTCTCTGTTCCCTCACCACAATCCAGATTCTTTTGGGGAGTTACCAGTACAGTAACCATACCAGGAAGTACTTAATTTATTAAGCTACTGCTTTTCTTAATCTCAGTGGAGATATTTACTGATAAACAGCTACCTACGCAGCATGTTCATGTCCTTCCTAAATGAGCTTTTATCTCTCTCCCCTCCCCACAAATCAGATTCTTCTGAGGAGTTCCCAGTACATTATCCTTTCCCCTGTGTAATTACCTTAACTAGCTCCAGCTGTTTTTATTCTCAGAAGGTTTACTCCCTGATATACAGCTGCCTACCCCCTTCGTATGTGCAGGTCCTAAATGAGCCTTTTTCAATGTTCTCTCACCACAATCCAGATTCTTTTGGGGAGTTACCAGTACAGTATCCATACCAGGAAGTACTTCATTTATTAAACTACTGCTTTTCTTAATCTCAGTGGAGATATTTATTGATAAACACCTACCTACGCAGCGTGGTCATGTCTTTCCTAAATGAGCATTTATCTCTATCCCCTCACCACAAATCAGATTCTTCTGAGAAGTTCCCAGTACATTATCCTTTCCCCTGTGTAATTACCTTAACAAGCTCCAGCTGTTTTTGTTCAAAGAAGGTTTACTCCCTGATATACAGCTGCCTACCCCCTCCGTAAGTGCAGGTCCTAAATGAGCTTTTTTCTCTGTTCCCTCACCACAATCCAGATTCTTTTGTGGAGTTACCAGTACAGTAACCATACCAGGAAGTACTTAATTTATTAAGCTACAGCTTTTCTTAATCACAGTGGAGATATTTACTGATAAACAGCTGCCTATGCAGCATTTTCATGTCATTCCTAAATGACCTTTTATCTCTCTTTCCTCACCACAAATCAGATTCTTCTGAGGAGCTCCCAGTACATTATCCTTTACCCTGTGTAATTACCTTAAAAATCTCCTGCTGTTTTTATTCTCAGAAGTGATACTCTCTGATAAACAGCTGCCTAACACCTTCGTAAGTGCAGGTCCTAAATGAGCTTTTTTCTCTGTTCCCTCACCACTATCCAGATTCTTTTGGGGAGTTACCAGTACAGTAACCATACCAGGAAGTACTTAATTTATTAAGCTACTGCTTTTCTTAATCTCAGTGGAGATATTTACTGATAAACAGCTACCTACGCAGCATGTTCATGTCCTTCCTAAATGAGATTTTATCTCTCTCCCCTCCCCACAAATCAGATTATTCTGAGGAGTTCCCAGTACATTATCCTTTCCCCTGTGTAATTACCTTAACTAGCTCCAGCTGTTTTTATTCTCAGAAGGTTTACTCCCTGATATACAGCTGCCTACCCCCTTCGTATGTGCAGGTCCTAAATGAGCCTTTTTCAATGTTCTCTCACCACAATCCAGATTCTTTTGGGGAGTTACCAGTACAGTATCCATACCAGGAAGTACTTCACTTATTAAACTACTGCTTTTCTTAATCTCAGTGGAGATATTTATTGATAAACAGCTACCTACGCAGCGTGGTCATGTCTTTCCTAAATTAGCAATTATCTCTCTCCCCTCACCACAAATCAGATTCTTCTGAGAAGTTCCCAGTACATTATCCTTTCCCCTGTGTAATTACCTTAACAAGCTCCAGCTGTTTTTGTTCAAAGAAGGTTTACTCCCTGATATACAGCTGCCTACCCCCTCCGTAAGTGCAGGTCCTAAATGAGCTTTTTTCTCTGTTCCCTCACCACAATCCAGATTCTTTTGGGGAGTTACCAGTACAGTAACCATACCAGGAAGTACTTAATTTATTAAGCTACAGCTTTTCTTAATCACAGTGGAGATATTTACTGATAAACAGCTACCTATGCAGCATTTTCATGTCATTCCTAAATGACCTTTTATCTCTCTTTCCTCACCACAAATCAGATTCTTCTGAGGAGTTCCCAGTACATTATCCTTTCCCCTGTGTAATTACCTTAAAAATCTCCTGCTGTTTTTATTCTCAGAAGGGATACTCCCTTATATACAGTTGCCTACCCCCTTCGTAAGTGCAGGTCCTAAATGAGCTTTTTTCTCTGTTCCCTCACCACTATCCAGGTTCTTTTGGGGAGTTACCAGTACAGTAACCATACCAGGAAGTACTTAATTTATTAAGCTACTGCTTTTCTTAATCTCAGTGGAGATATTTACTGATAAACAGCTACCTACGCTGCATGTTCATGTCGTTCCTAAATGAGCTTTTATCTCTCTCCCCTCACCACAAATCAGATTCTTCTGAGGAGTTCCCAGTACATTATCCTTTCCCCTGTGTAATTACCTTAACTAGCTCCAGCTGTTTTTATTCTCAGAAGGTTTACTCCCTGATATACAGCTGCCTACCCCCTTCGTAAGTGCAGATGCTAATTGAGCTTTTTTCTCTGTTCCCTCACCACAATCCAGATTCTTTTGGTTAGTTACCTGTACAGTACCCATACTAGGAAGTACTTAATTTATTAAGCTACTTCTTTTCTTAATCTCAGTGGAGATATTTACTGATAAACAGCTACCTATGCAGCATGTTCCTGTCGTTCCTAAATGAGCTTTTATCTCTCTCCCCTCACCACAAATCAGATTATTCTGAGGAGTTACCAGTACATTATCCATTCCCCTGTGTAATTACCTTAACAATCTCCAGCTGTTTGTATTCTCAGAAGTGATACTCTCTGATAAACAGCTGCCTAACACCTTCGTAAGTGCAGGTCCTAAATGAGCTTTTTTCTCTGTTCCCTCACCACAATCCAGATTCTTTTGGGGAGTTACCAGTACAGTAACCATACCAGGAAGTACTTAATTTATTAAGCTACTGCTTTTCTTAATCTCAGTGGAGATATTTACTGATAAACAGCTACCTACGCAGCATGTTCATGTCCTTCCTAAATGAGATTTTATCTCTCTCCCCTCCCCACAAATCAGATTCTTCTGAGGAGTTCCCAGTACATTATCCTTTCCCCTGTGTAATTACCTTAACTAGCTCCAGCTGTTTTTATTCTCAGAAGGTTTACTCCCTGATATACACCTGCCTACCCCCTTCGTATGTGCAGGTCCTAAATGAGCCTTTTTCAATGTTCTCTCACCACAATCCAGATTCTTTTGTGGAGTTACCAGTACAGTAACCATACCAGGAAGTACTTAATTTATTAAGCTACAGCTTTTCTTAATCACAGTGGAGATATTTACTGATAAACAGCTACCTACGCAGCATGTTCATGTCGTTCCTAAATGAGCTTTTATGTCTCCCCCTCACCACAAATCAGATTCTTCTGAGGAGTTCCCAGTACATTATCCTTTCCCCTGTGTAATTACCTTAACAAGCTCCAGCTGTTTTTATTCTCAGAAGGTTTACTCCCTGATATACAGCTGCCTACCCCCTTCGTAAGTGCAGGTCCTAAATGAGCTTTTTTCTCTGTTCCCTCACCACAATCCAGATTCTTTTGGGGAGTTACCAGTACAGTAACCATACGAGGAAGTACTTAATTTATTAAGCTACTGCTTTTCTTAATCTCAGTGGAGATATTTACTGATAAACAGCTACCTACGCAGCATGTTCATGTCGTTCCTAAATGAGCTTTTATCTCTCTCCCCTCATCAAAAATCAGATTCTTCTGAGGAGTTCCCAGTACATTATCCTTTCCCCTGTGTAATTACCTTAACAAGCTCCACCTGTTTTTGTTCTCAGAATGTTTACTACCTGATATACAGCTGCCTACCCCCTTCGTAAGTGCAGGTCCTAAATGAGCTTTTTTCTCTGTTCCCTCACCACAATCCAGATTCTTTTGGGGAGTTACCAGTACAGTAACCATACCAGGAAGTCCTTAATTTATTAAGCTACTGCTTTTCTTAATCTCAGTGGAGATGTTTACTGATAAACATCTACCTACGCAGCATGTTCATGTCGTTCCTAAATGAGCTTTTGTCTCTCTCCCCTCACCACAAATCAGATTCTTCTGAGGACTTCCCATTACATTATCCTTTCCCCTGTGTAATTACCTTAACAAGCTCCAGCTGTTTTTATTCTCAGAAGGTTTACTCCCTGATATACAGCTGCCTACCCCATTCGTAAGTGCAGGTCCTAAATGAGCTTTTTTCTCTGTTCCCTCACCACAATCCAGATTCTTTTGGGGAGTTACCAGTACAGTAACCATACAAGGAAGTACTTAATTTATTAAGCTACTGCTTTTCTTAATCTCATTGGAGATATTTACTGAAAAACTGCTACCTACGCAGCATGTTCATGTCGTTCCTAAATGAGCTTTTATCTCTCTCCCCTCCCCACAAATCAGATTCTTCTGAGGAGTTCCCAGTACATTATCCTTTCCCCTGTGTAATTACCTTAACAAGCTACAGCAGTTTTTATTCTCAGAAGGTTTACTCCCTGATATACAGCTGCCTACCCCATTCGTAAGTGCAGGTCCTAAATGAGCTTTTTTCTCTGTTCCCTCACCACAATCCAGATTATTTTGGAGTTACCAGTACAGTAACCATACCAGGAAGGACTTAATTTATTAAGCTACTGCTTTTCTTAATCTCAGTGGAGATATTTACTGATAAACAGCTACCTATGCAGCATTTTCATGTCGTTCCTAAATGAGCTTTTATCTCTCTCCCCTCACCACAAATCAGATTCTTCTAGGAGTTCCCAGTACATTATCCTTTCCCCTGTGTAATTACCTTAAGAAGCTCCTGCTGTTTTTATTCTCAGAATGGATACTCCCTTATATACTGTTGCCTACCCCCTTCGTAAGTGCAGGTCCTAAATGAGCTTTTTTCTCTGTTCCCTCACCACAATCCAGATTCTTTTGGGGAGTTACCTGTACAGTAACCATACCAGGAAGTACTTAATTTATTAAGCTACTGCTTTTCTTAATATCAGTGGAGATATTTACTGATAAACAGCTACCTACGCAGCATTTTCATGTCGTTCCTAAATTACCTTTTATCTCTCTCCCCTCACCACAAATCAGATTCTTCTGAGGAGTTCCCAGTACATTATCCTTTCCCCTGTGTAATTACCTTAACAAGCTCCTGCTGTTTTTATTCTCAGAAGGGATACTCCCTTATATACAGTTGCCTACCCCCTTCGTAAGTGCAGGTCTTAAATGAGCTTTTTTCTCTGTTCCCTCACCACAATCCAGATTCTTTTGGGGAGTTACCAGTACAGTAACCATACAAGGAAGTACTTAATTTATAAAGCTACTGCTTTTCTTAATCTCAGTGGAGATGTTTACTGAGAAACAGCTACCTATGCAGCATGTTCATGTCGTTCCTAAATGAACTTTTGTCTCTCGACCCTCACCACAAATCAGATTCTTCTGAGGAGTTCCCAGTACATTATCCTTTCCCCTGTGTAATTACCTTAACAAGCTCCAGCTGTTTTTATTCTCAGAAGGTTTACTCCCTTATATACAGCTGCCTACCCCCTTTGTAATTGCAGGTCCTAAATGAGCTTTTTTCTCTGTTCCCTCACCACACTCCAGATTCTTTTGGGGAGTTACCAGTACAGTAACCATATGAGGAAGTACTTAAATTATTAAGCTACTGCTTTTCTTAATCTCAGTGGAGATATTTACTGATAAACAGCTACCTACGCAGCATGTTCATGTCGTTCCTAAATGAGCTTTTATCTCTCTCCCCTCCCCACAAATCAGATTCTTCTGAGGAGTTCCCAGTCCATTATCCTTTCCCCTGTGTAATTACCTCAACAAGCTCCAGCTGTTTTTATTCTCAGAAGGTTTACTCCCTGATATACAGCTGCCTACCCCCTTCGTAAGTGCAGGTCCTAAATGAGCTTTTTTCTCTGTTCCCTCACCACAATCAAGATTCTTTTGTGGAGTTACCAGTACAGTAACCATACCAGGAAGGACTTAATTTATTATGCTACTGCTTTTCTTAATCTCAGTGGAGATATTTACTGATAAACAGCTACCTATGCAGCATTTTCATGTCGTTCCTAAATGACCTTTTATCTCTCTCCCCTCACCACAAATCAGATTCTTCTGAGGAGTTCCCAGTACATTATCCTTTCCCCTGTGTAATTACCTTAACAAGCTCCTGCTGTTTTTATTCTCAGAAGGGATACTCCCTTATATACAGCTGCCTACCCCCTTCGTAAGTGCAGGTCCTAAATGAGCTTTTTTCTCTGTTCCCTCACCACAATCCAGATTCTTTTGGGGAGTTACCAGTACAGTAACCATACCAGGAAGTACTTAATTTATTAAGCTACTGCTTTTCTTAATCTCAGTGGAGATATTTACTGATAAACATCTTCCTACGCAGCATGTTCATGTCGTTCCTAAATGAGCTTTTATCTCTCCCCCTCACCACAAATCAGATTCTTCTGAGGAGTTCCCAGTACATTATCCTTTCCCCTGTGTAATTACCTTAACAAGCTCCAGCTGTTTTTATTCTCAGAAGGTTTACTCCCTGATATACAGCTGCCTACCCCCTTCGTAAGTGCAGGTCCTAAATGAGCTTTTTTCTCTGTTCCCTCACCACAATCCAGATTCTTTTGGGGAGTTACCAGTACAGTAACCATACCAGGAAGTACTTAATTTATTAAGCTACTGCTTTTCTTAATCTCAGTGGAGATATTTACTGATAAACAGCTACCTATGCAGCATGTTCATGTCGTTCCTAAATGAGCTTTTATCTCTCCCCCTCACCACAAATCAGATTCTTCTGAGGAGTTCCCAGTACATTATCCTTTCCCCTGTGTAATTACCTTAACAAGCTCCAGCTGTTTTTATTCTCAGAAGGTTTACTCCCTGATATACTGCTGCCTACCCCCTTCGTAAGTGCAGGTCCTAAATGAGCTTTTTTCTCTGTTCCCTCACCACAATCAAGATTCTTTTGTGGAGTTTCCAGTACAGTAACCATACCAGGAAGGACTTAATTTATTAAGCTACTGCTTTTCTTAATCTCAGTGGAGATATTTACTGATAAACAGCTACCTACGCAGCATGTTCATGTCGTTCCTAAATGAGCTTTTATCTCTCTCCCCTCACCACAAATCAGATTCTTCTGAGGAGTTCCCAGTACATTATCCTTTCCCCTGTGTAATTACCTTAACAAGCTCCAGCTGTTTTTATTCTCAGTAGGTTTACTCCCTGATATACAGCTGCCTACCCCCTTCATAAGTGCAGGTCCTAAATGAGCATTTTTCTCTGTTCCCTCACCACAATCCAGATTCTTTTGGGGAGTTACCAGTACAGTAACCATACCAGGAAGTACTTAATTTATTAAGCTACTGCTTTTCTTAATCAGTGGAGATATTTACTGATAAACAGCTACCTATGCAGCATGTTCATGTCGTTCCTAAATGAGCTTTTATCTCTCTCCCATTACCACAAATCAGATTCTTCTGAGGAGTTCCCAGTACATTATCCTTTCCCCTGTGTAATTACCTTAACAAGCTCCAGCTGTTTTTATTCTCAGAAGGTTTACTCCCTTATATACTGCTGCCTACCCACTTCGTAAGTGCAGACCCTAAATGAGCTTTTTTCTCTGTTCCCTCACCACAATCCAGATTCTTTTGGGGAGTTACCACTACAGTAACCATACCAGGAAGTACTTAATTTATTAAGCTACTGCTTTTCTTAATCTCAGTGGAGATATTTACTGATAAACAGCTACCTACGTAGCATGTTCATGTCGTTCCTAAATGAGCTTTTATCTCTCTCCCCTCACCACAAATCAGATTCTTCTGAGGAGTTCCCAGTACATTATCCTTTCCTCTGTGTAATTAGCTTGAATGGAAGGGAATGGAGTACAATATTCTAGAATAGAATGGAATGGAATGGAATGGAATGGAGTAGATCATAGAGTAAAATAGAATGGAGTAGAATATTCTAGAATAGAATAGAATAGAAGGGAATGGAATTGTGTAGAATACTAGAATATAATAGATTAGAGTAGAATATTCGAGAACAGAATAGAATGGAGTAGAATATTCTAGAATAGAATAGAATAGAATGGAATGGAGTAGGATATTCTAGAATAGAATACAATAGAATGGAGTAGAATATTCTAGAATAGAATACAATAGAATGGAGTAGAATATTCTAGAATAGAATAAAATAGAATGAAGTAGAATATTCTAGAAAAGAATAGAGCAGAATAGAATGGAGTAGAATATTCCAGAGTAGAATGGATTATAATGGAGTAGAATATACCAGAATATTCTAGAATAGAATAGAATGGAGTAGAATATTCTAGAATAGAATAGAATGGAGTAGAATATTCAAGAATAGATTAGAATATAATGGAGTAGAGTATTCCTGAATAGAATAGAATGGACTGGATTAGAATATTGCAGAATAGAATAGAATGGAATGGAGTAGAATATTCTAGAATAGAATAGAATAGGAGTAGAATATTCTAGAATAGAGTGGAATGGAATTGAATGGAGTAGAATATTCTAGAATTGAATAGAATAGAATAGCAGTATAATATTCTAGAATACAATGGAATGGAATGGAGTAGGATATTCTAGAATTAAAGAGAATCAAATCGAATAGAATAGAATTGAATGGAATGGGGTAGAATATTCTGGAATCAAATCGAATAAAGTAGAATGGAGTAGAATATTCTAGAATAAAATGGAATCAAATCGAATCGAATAGATTGAATCGAAACGAATAGAATAGAATAGAATCGAGTAGAATATTCTAGAATAGAATTGAATACAATGTAGTAGAATATTCCAGAATATTCTAGAATAGAATGGAATAGAATAGAATAGAATGGAGTAGAATATTCTTGATTAGAATAGATTGGAGTAAAATATTCTCGAACAGAATAGAAGGGAGTAGAATATTCTAGAATAGAACAGAATGGAATAGAATATTCCAGAATAGAATAAAACGGAATTGAGTAATATATTCTAGAATAGAATAGAATAGAATGCAAAGGATTAGAATGTTCTAGAATAGAATAGAATAGAATAGAGTAGACTATTCTAGAATCGAATGGAATGGAATGGAATGGAATCGAGTAGAATATTCTAGAATAGAATAGAATATAGTAGAATACTCTAGATTAGAGTAGAATGGAGAACAATATTCTGCAATAGAATAGAATCGAGTAGAGCGGCGTAGAATAGTCTAGAATAGAATAGAATAAAATAGAATGGATTAGAATATTCTTGAATAGATTCGAATATAATGGAGTAGGATATTCTAGACTAGAATGGAATAGAATAGAATACAACGGAATAGAATATTCTAGAATTGTAGGGAATAGATTGGAGTAGGATATTCTAGAATAGAATGGAATAGAATAGAATAAAATGGAGTACAATATTCTAGAATAGATTGGAATAGAATGGAGTAGAGTATTCCAGAATATCCTAGAATAGAAAGGAATAGAATAGAGTAAAATATTCTAGAATAGAATGGAATAGAGTGGAGTAGAGTATTCCAGAATATCCTAGAATAGAATGGAATAGTATAGAATACAATAAAGTAGAACATTCTAGAATAGAATGGAATGGAGTAGAATATTGTAAAATAGAATAGAGTAGAATAGAATAGAAGAATGGAGTAGAATAATCTAGAATAGAATAGAATAGAATGGAATGGAATGGAGTAGAATATTCTAGAATAGAATATATTGGGGTAGAATATTCTAGAAGAGAATAGAATAGAATAGATTGGAGTAGAATATTCTAGAATAGAATAGAATAGAATGGAACAGAATAGAATAGGATTAGAATATTCTAGAATAGAATAGGATTTAGTAGAATATTCTAGAATAGAATAGAATAGAATGGAATGGTGTAGAATATTCTAGAATTTTATAGAATGGAGTAGAATATGCTAGAATAGAATAGAATGGAGTAGAATATTATAAAATAGAATGGAGTAGAGTGGAGTAGAATATTCTAGAATAGAATTGAATAGAATAGAATGGAGTAGAATATTCTAGAATAGAATCGCATAGAATGCAGTAGGATATTCTAGAATAGAATGGAATAGAATGGAGTAGGATCTTCTAGAATAGGATGGAATAGAATAGAATGGAGTACAATATTCTAGAATAGAATGGAATAGAATGGAGTAGAATATTCCAGAATATCCTAGAATAGAATGGAATTGAATAGAATTGAATGGAGTAGAATATTCTAGAATAGTATAGAATGAGTAGAGTATTCTAAAATAGAATAGAGTAGAATAGAATAGAAGAATGGAGTCGAATATTCTAGAATAGAATCGAATACAGTAGAATGGAGTAGAATATTTCAGAATAGAATAGAATGGACTGGAGTAGAATAATCCAGAAGTGGATAGAAAGGAATGAGGTAGAATATTCTAGAATAGAATGGAATAGAATATTCTAGAATAGAATGGAATATAATAGAATAGCAGTAGAATATTCTAGAATAAAATGGTATGGAATGGAATTAAAGGGAGTAGAATATTCTAGATTAGAATATGTTGGAGTAGAATATTCTAGAATAGAATAGAATGGAGTAGAATATTCCAGAATAGAATACAATGGAATGGCGTAGAATATTCTAAAATAGAATAGAAGGGAGTAGAATGGACTATAATATTCTAGAATAGAGGAGCATAGAATACAATGGAGTAGAATATTCTAGAATAGAATGGAATAGCATGGAGTAGGATATTATAGAATAGAAGGTAATCAAATAGAATAGAATAGAATAGAATTCAATGGAGCAGAGTATTCTGGAATCGAATCGAATAGAGGAGAATGGAGTAGAATATTATATAATAAAATGGAATCAAATCAAATCGAATAGAATAGAGTAGAATAGAGTAGAATGGAGTAAAATATTCTAGAATAGAATGGAGTAGAATATTCTAGAATAAAATAGAATAGAATTGAGTAGGATAATCTAGAATAGAGTAGAATATAATAGAATGGAGTAGAACTTGCTAGAACAGAATAGAATGGAATAGAATGGAGTCGCATATTCCAGAATATTCTAGAATAGAATAGAAGAATAGAATGGAATGGAGTAGAATATTCTATAATAGAGTGGAATAGAATTGAGTAGGTTATTTTAGAATAGAATGGAGTAGAATATTCTAGAATAGAATGGAATATAATGGAGTAGAATATTCCAGAATATCCTAGAATAGAATAGAATGGAGTAGATTATTCCAGAATAGAATAGAATGGAATGGAGTAGAATATTCAAGAATAGAAGAGAATAGAATTGAGTAGAATATTCTACAATAGAATAAAATAGAATAGGTGTAGAATATTCTAGAATAGAATGGAATGGAATAAAAGGGAATGGAGTAGAACATTCTAGAATCGAATACAATGAAGTAGAATATTCCAGAATAGAATAGAGTGGAGTAGAATGGAGGAGAATATTCTAGAATAGAATAAAATAAAATTCAATGGAGTAGAATATTCTAGAATAGAATGTAATAGAATGGTGTAGGATATTCTAGAATACAAGAGAATGAAATAGAATAGAATTGAATAGAATTGAATCGAGTACAATATAGTGGAATCGAATCGAATATAGTAGAATGGAGTAGAATATTGTAGAATAAAATGGAATCAAATCGAATCGAATAGAATCGAATCGAATCAAAGAGTATAGAATGGAGTAGAATATTTTGGAATAGAATGGAATAGAATGGAGTAGAATATTACAGAATATTCTAGAATAGAATGGAATAGAATAGAATAGAATGGAGTAGAATATTCTAGAATAGAATAGATTGGAGTAGAATATTCCAGAATAGAACAGAATAGAATGGAATGGAGTAGGATATTCTAGAATAGAAGAGAAGATAATAGAATGGAGTAGAATATTCTAGAATAGAATAGATTGGAGTAGAATATTCTAGAATATTCTAGAATAGAATTGAATGGAGTAGAATATTCTAGAATAGAAGATAATAAAATGGAATGGAATGGAGTAGAATATTCTAGAATAGAGTGGACTGGAGTAGAATATTCTAGAATAGAATAGAATAGAATAGAAAATAAAGGAGTAGAATATTGTAGAATAGAATGGAATGGAATGGAATGGAATGGAATGGAGTAGAATATTCTAGAATAGAGTAGAATGGAGTAGAATATTCTAGAATAGAATAGATTGGAGTAGAATATTCTAGAATATTCTAGAATAGAATTGAATGGAGTAGAATATTCTTGAATAGAATAGAATAGATTGTAGTAGAATATTCTAGAATATTGTAGAATAGAATAGAATGGAGTAGAATATTGTAGAATAGAATAGAATGGAGTACAATATTCTGGAATAGAACAGATTGGAGTAGAATATTCTACAATATTCTAGAATAGAATAGAATGGAGTAGAGTATTCTAAAATAGAATTGAATAGAATAGATTGGAGTAGAATATTGTTGAATAGAATAGATTATACCAGAATAGTATAGAATGGAATGGAGTAGAATATTCTAGAATAGAATAGAATAGGTGTAGAATATTCTAGAATAGAATGGAATGGAATAAAATGGAATGGAGTACAATATTCTAGAATCGAATAGAATGGAGTAAAATATTCCAGAATAGAATAGAATGTAGTACAATGGAGTAGAATATTCTAGAATAGAATAGAATAGAATAGAATTCAATGGAGTAGAATATTCTAGAATAGAATGTAATAGAATAGAGTATGATATTCTAGATTAGAAGAGAATGAAATAGAATAGAATAGAATTGAATGGAGTAGAATATAGTGGAATTGAATCGAATAGAAGCACAATGAGTAGAATATTGTAGAATAAAATGGAATCAAATCCAATCGAATAGAATCGAATCGAATCACACAGAATAGAAAATAATAGAATGGAGTAGAATATTCTAGAATAGAATGAATAGAATGGAGTAGAATATTCCAGAATATTCTAGAATAGAATGGAATAGAATAGAATAGAATGGAATAGAATATTATATAATAGAATAGAATGGAGTAGAATATTCTAGATTAGAATAGAATAAAATGGAAGGGAATGGAGTAGAATATTCTAGAGTAGAATAGATTGGAGTAGAATATCTAGAATAGAAAAGGATAGAATGGAATTGAGTAGGATATTCTAGAATAGAATAGAAGGGAATAGAATGGAGTGGAATTTTCTAGAATAGAATAAAATAGAATAGATTTGAGTAGAATATTCTAGAATAGAATAGAATAGAATAGAATGGAGTAGAATATTCTAGAATAGAATAGAATGGAGTGGACTGTTCTAGAATAGAATAGAATAGAATGGAATGGAGTAGAATATAATGGAATCGAATCGAATAGAGTAGAATATTGTTGAATAAAATTGAATCAAATATAATCAAATCAAACAGATAGAATAGAATGGAGTAGAATATTCTAGAATAGAATAGAATAGAATGGTGTCGAATATTCTAGAATAGAATAGAATGGAATGAAATGGAGTAGAACATTCTAGAATAGAATAGATTGGAGTAGATTATTCTAGAATAGAACAGAATAGAATGGAGTAGAACATTGTAGAATAGAATGGAATAGAATAGAATAGGAGTGGAATATTCTAGAATAGAATAGAATGGAGTAGAATATTCTAGAATAGAAGAGAATGGAATGGATGGCATTATAATATTCTAGAATACAATAGATTGGAGTAGAATATTCCAGAATAGAATAGAATAGAATAGAATGGTGTAGAATATTCTAGAATAGAATAGAATGGAATGGAATGGAGTAGAATATTCTAGAAGAGAATAGAATGGAGTATAATATTCAAGAATAGAATAGAATGGAGTAGAATATTCAGAATAGATTAGAGTGGAATGGAATGTAGTAGAATATTCTAGAATAGAATAGATAGGAGTAGAATATTCTAGAATAGAATGGAATGGAGTAGGATATTCTCTATTTTATTCTACAATATTCTACCCCATTCTACTCCATTCTATTCTATCTAGAATTTGCTATTCAATTCCATTCTCTTCTAGAATATTCTACCCCATTCTACTCCATTCTATTCTATTCTAGAATTTGCTATTCAATTCCATTCTCTTCTAGAATATTCTACTCCATTCTATTCTATTCCATTCTATTCCATTCCATTCTAGAATATTCTACTCCATTCTACTCTATTCTATTCTAGAATATTCTACTACATTCTATTCTCTTCTAGAATATTCTTCTCCATTCTATTCTATTCTAGAATATTCTACTCCATTCCATTCCATTCTATTCTATTCTAGAATATTCTACACCATTCTATTCTATTCTATTCTATTCTGGAATATTCTACTCCAATCTATTGTATTCTAGAATATTATAATGCCATCCATTCCATTCTCTTCTATTCTAGAATATTCTACTCCATTCTATTCTATTCTAGAATATTCCACTCCTATTCTATTCTATTCCATTCTATTCTACAATGTTCTACTCCATTCTATTCTGTTCTATTCTAGAATAATCTACTCCAATCTATTCTATTCTAGAATATTCTACTCCATTCTATTCTATTCCATTCTATTCCATTCCATTCTAGAATATTCTACTCCATTCTATTCTATTCTAGAATATTCTACTCCATTCTACTCTATTCTATTCTAGAATATTCTACTACATTCTATTCTCTTCTAGAATATTCTTTTCCATTCTATTCTATTCTAGAATATTCTACTCCACTCCATTCCATTCCATTCTATTCTCTTCTAGAATATTCTACTCCATTCCATTCCATTCCATTCCATTCTATTCCATTCTATTCCAGAATATTCTACTCCATTCTATTCTATTCTAGAATATTCTACTCCATTCTATTCTATTCATTCTATTCTAGAATATTCTGGAACACTCTACTCCATTCTATTCCATTCAATTCTCGAATATTCTACTCCAATCTATTCTACTCCATGCTATTCCATTCCATTCCAGATTATTCGACTCCATTCTATTCTATTGTATTCTAGAATATCCTACTCCATTCTATTCCATTCCTTTCTAGAATATTCTACTCCATTCTATTCTATTCTATTCTATTCTATTCTAGAATATTCCACTCTATTCTACTCCATTCCTTTCTATGCTAGAGTATTCTAATCCATTCTATTCTATTCTAGAATATTCTATTCCATTCCATTGCATTGCATTCCATAGCATTCCATTCTATTCTAGAATATTCTACTCCTTTCTGTTATATTCTAATCTATTCTAGAATATTTTAATCCAATCCTTTCTATTCTAGAATATTCTACTCCATTCTCTTCTATTCTATTATATTCTACTCAATTCTACTCCATTCTATTCTATTCTACAATATTCTACTCCATTCTATTCTATTCTAGAATAATCTACTCCATTCCATTCCATTTTATTCTATTCTATCCTACAATATTCTGCTCCATTTTATTCTATTCTATAATATTCTACGCCAATCCATTCTATTCCAAAATTTTCTACTCCATTCCATTCCATTCTAGTCTATTCTATTCTAGAATATTCTACTCCATTCTATTGTATTCTAATCTATTCTAGAATATTCTACTCCATTCTATTTCATTCCATTCTAGCATATTCTACTCAATTCTATTCTATTATATTCTATTATATTCCAGAATATTCTACTCCATTCTATTCTCTTCTAGAATATTCTTCGCCATTCTTTTCTATTCTAGAATATTCTACTCCATTCCATTCCATTTCATTCCATTCTATTCTCTTCTAGAATATTCTACTCCATTCCATTCCATTCCATTCTATTCCATTCTATTCTAGAATATTCTACTCCATTCTATTCTATTCTAGAATATTCTACTCCTTTCTATTCTATTCCATTCTATTGTAGAATATTCTGGAACACTCTACTCCATTCTATTCCATTCTATTCTAGAATATTCTACTCCATTGTATACTTTTCCATTCTATTCTAGAATTTCCTACTCCTTTCTATTCCTTTCCACTCTAGAATATTCTACTCCATTCTCTTCTATTCATTTCTAGAATATTCTACTCCATTCTACTCCATTCTATTCTATTCTAGAATATTCTACTCCATTCTATTCTATTCTAGAATATTCTACTCCATTCTATTCTATTCCATTCCATTCTAGAATATTCTACTCCATTCTATTCTATTCAATTCTATGCTGGAATGTTCTACTCCTATTCTCTCCTATTCCATTTTATTCTAGAATATTCTTCTACAATCTATTCTATTATATTCTATTCTAGAATATCCTACTTCATTCTATTCCATTGTATTCTACAATATTCTACCCCATCTATTCTATTCTCTTCTATTCTAGAATATTCTACTCCATTCTACTCCATTCTTTTCTATTCTACAATATTCTACTCCATTCTATTCCATTCTATTCTCGATTATTCTACCCCATTCTACTCCATTCTATTCTATTCTAGAATATTCTATTCCATTGTATTCTATTCTATTCCATTCTATTCTATAATATCCTACTACATTCTCTTCCATTCTATTCTTGAATATTCTCCATTCTTTTCAATTCTATTCTATTCTAGAATATTCTACGCCATTTACTCCATTCTATAACATTCTAGAATATTCTACTCTAGTCTATTCTAATCTAGAATATTCTACTCCAGTCTATTCTATTCTAGAATATTCTCCTCAATTCTATTCTAGATTATTCTTCTCCATTCCATTCTATTCTAATCTATTCTAGAATATTCTACTCCATTTTACTCCATTCTATTCTATTCTAGAATATTCTACTCCTATTGTATTCTATTCCATTCTATTCTTGAATATTCTACTCCATTTGATGCTAGAATATTCTACTCCATAATACTATATTCTAGAATTTTCTACTCCATTCTATTCCATTCTATTATAGATTATTCTACTCCATTCTATTCTATACTCTTCTATTCTAGAATATTCTTCTCCTTTCTACTCCATTCTATTCTATTCTAGAATTTTCTACTCCACTCTATTCCATTCTATTCTAGATTATTCTACTACATTCTATTCTATTCTATTCTAGAATATTCTACTCCATTCTATTCTATTCTATAATATTCTACTCCATTCTATTCTATTCTATTCCATTCTATCTGGAATATTCTGGAATAATCTACTCCATTCTATTCCATTCTATTCTAGAATATTCTACTACATTCTATTCTATTCTATGCCACTCTATTCCATTCCATTCTAGAATGTTCTACTACATTCTATTCTATTCTATTCTATAATATTCTACTTGATTCTACTGCATTCTATTCTATTCTAGCATATTCTACTCTATTCTATTCTATTCTATTCTAGAATGTTCTACCCCATTCCATTCCATTCTATTCTATTCTATTCTTGAATATTCTACTCCAATCTATTCTATTCTTGAATATTCTGGAATATTCTACTCCAACCCATTCTATTCTAGAATATTCTACTCCATTCGATTCCATTCTATTCTATTCTATTCTAGAATATTCTACTCCATTCTATTCTATTCTAGAATATTCTACTCCATTCTATTCCATTCTATTCTAGAATATTCTACTCCATTCTAATCTCTTCTAGAATATTCTACTCCATTCTATTCCATTCTATTCCATTCTATTCTACAATATTCTGGAATATTCTACTCCATTCTATTCTACTCCATTCTCGAATATTCTCCTCCATTTTCCTCTTTCCTATCCTATTCTATTGGATTCGATTCGATTCGATTTGATTCCATTTTATTCTAGAATATTCTACGTCTTTCTACTCTATTCGATTCGATTCCTTAATATTCTACTCCATTCCATTCTATTCTCTTCTATTCTATTTGATTCTCTTCTATTCTAGAGTATCCTACTCAATTCCATTCCATTCTATTCTAGAATATTTCTACTCCTATTCTATTCTACTCTATTCTACTCCATTCTATTCTATTGTAGAATATTCTACTCCATTCTATTCTATTCCATATATTCCTCTCCATTCCATTCCATTACATTATATTCGATTCTAGAATATTTTACTCCTAGTCTATTCCATTCTAGAATATTCTACTCCATTCTATTCTATTCTATCCTAGAATATTCTACTCCATTCTATTCCATTCCACTCTATTCCTGAGTACCCTACTCCATTCTATTCCATTCCATTCTATTATGTTCTACTCCATTCTCTTCTATACTATTCTATTCTATTCCTTTTTAGAATATTATTCTCCATTCTACTCCATTCTATTCTATTCTAGAATGTTCTACTGCATTCTATTCTATTCTAGAATGTTCTACTCCATTCTATTCTATACTAGAATATTTTACTCCATTCTATTCTATTCTAGAATATTCTACTCCATTCTATTCTATTTAATTCTATTTTAGAATATTCTACTCCATTCTATTCCATTCCACTCCAAATTTTTCTACTCCATTCTATTCTATTCTATTCTATTCTAGAATATTCTACCCCATTCTACTCCATTCTATTCTATTCTAGAATATTCTATTCCATTCTATTCTAGATTATTCTACTCCATTCCATTCTATTCTCTTCTATTCTAGAATATTCTACTCCATTCTCCTCCATTCTATTCTATTCTAGAATATTCTACTCCATTCTATTCTATTCTAGAATATTCTACTCCATTCTATTCTATTCTAGAATATTCTACCCCATTCTACTATATTCTATTCTATTCTAGAATATTCTACTCCATTCTATTCCATTCTATTCTCGATTATTCTTCTCCATTCCATTCTATTCTATTCTATTCTAGAATATTCTACTCCATTCTACTCCATTCTATTCTATTCTATAATATTCTACTCCGTTCTACTCAATTCTATTCTAGATTATTCTATTCCATTCTATTCTATTCTAGAATATTCTACTACTATTGTATTTTATTCCATTCTATTCTTGAATATTCTACTCTATTCTTTTCTAGAATATTCTACTCCATTATACTCTATTCTAGAATATTCTACTCCGTTCTATTCCTTTCTATTCTAGATTATTCTACTCCATTCTATTCTATTCTCTTCTATTCTAGAATATTTGCCTCCATTCTATTCTATTCTAGATTATTCTACTCCATTCTATTCCATTCTATTCTAGATTATTCTACTCCATTCTATTCTATTCTATTCTAGAATATTCTACTCCCTTCTACTCCATTATATTCTATTCTAGAATATTCTACTCCATTCTATTCTATTTAGAATATTCTACTAGATTCCTTTACATTCCATTCTATTCTCTTCTAGAATGTTCTACTCCATTCCATTCCATTCTTTTCTAGAATATTCTACTCCACTCTATTGTATTCTAGAATATTCTACTCTAATCCACTCTATTCTCGATTATTCTACTCCATTCGATTCCATTCTATTCTATTCTAGAATATTATAGAATATTCTACTGCATTCTATTCTATTCTAGAATATTCTACTCCTATTCTATTCTATTCTATTCTATTCTAGAATACTCTACTCCATTCTATTCTATTCTATTCTAGAATATTCTACTCTTCTATTCTATTCTAGAATATTCTATTCTACTCCATTGTATTCTTTTCCATTCTATTCTAGAATATCCTACTCCTTTCTATTCCATTCCACTCTATAATATTCTACTCCATTCTCTTCTATTCTTTTGTAGAATATTATACTCCATTCTACTCTATTCTAGAATGTTCTACTCCATTCTATTCCATTCTATTCTCGATTATTCTACTCCATTCTATTCTATTCTCTTCTAGAATATTCTACTCCAATCTGTTGTATTCTAGAATATTCTACTACGTTCCTTTACATTCCATTCTATTCTCTTCTAGAATGTTCTACTCCATTCCATTCCATTCTATTCTACAATATTCTACTCCACTCTATTCTTTTCTAGAATATTCTACTGTAATCCACTCTGTTCTCGAATATTCTACTCCATTCGATTCCATTCTATTCTATTGTATTCTAGAATATTCTACTGCATTCTATTGTATTCTAGAATATTCTACTCCTGTTCTATTCTATTCTATTCTAGATTACTCTACTCCATTCTATTCTATTCTATTCTAGAATATTCTACTCCATTCTATTCTATTCTAGAATATTCTATTTCATTCTATTCTATTCTACTCCATTCTATTCTATTCTATTCCATTCTATTGTGGAATATTCTGAAATATTCTACTCCATTCTATTCCATTCAATTCTATCATATTCTACTCCATTCCATTCTATTCTATTCTATTCCATTCTATTCTAGATTATTCTACTCCATTCCATTCTATTCTATTCTATTCTAGATTATTCTCCTCCATTCTACTCCATTATACTCCATTCTATTCTATTCTAGAATATTCTACTCCATTCGATTCAATTCTATTCTAGATTATTCCACTCCATTCTATTCTATTCTACAATATTCTACTCCTATTGTATTCTATTCCGTTCTATTCTTGAATATTCTACTCCTTTCTTTCTAGAATATTCTACTCCATTATACTCTATTCTAGAATATTCTACTCCATTATATCCTAATCTATTCTAGATTATTCTACTCCATTCTATTCTATTCTCTTTTATTCTAGTATATTCTACTCCATTCTAATCCATTCTATTCTATTCTAGAATATTCTACTCCATTCTATTCAATTCCATTCTAGATTATTCTACTCCATTCTATTCTAGAATATTCTACTCCATTCTACTCCATTCTATTCTATTCTAGAATATTCTACTCCATTCTATTATAGATTATTCTACTCCATTGCCTTCTATTCTATTCTATTATAGAATATTCTACTCCGTTCTATTCTATCCTAGAATATTCTACTCCTATTGGATTCTATTCCATTATATTCTGGAATATTCTACTCCATTCTATTCTAGAATATTCTACTCCATTATACTCTATTCTAGAATATTCTACTCCATTCTATTCTAGATTTTGTTACTCCATTCTATTCTATTCTAGAATATTCTACTCCATTCTTTTCCATTGTATTCTATTCTAGAATATTCCACTCCATTCTATTCCATTCTATTCTATTTTATTCTACTCCATTCTATTCTATTCTATTCTAGAATATTTTAATCCTTTCTACTCCATTCTATTCCATTCCAGAATATTCTACTCCATTCTATTCTATTCTAGAATATTCTACTCCATTCTATTCTATTCTAGAATATTCTACTCCATTCTATTCTATTCTAGAATATTCTACTACCTTCCTTTACTTTCCATTCTATTCTCTTCTAGAATGTTCTACTCCATTCCATCCTATTCCATTCCATTCTACTCTAGAATATTCTGCTCCACTCTCTTCTATTCTATTGTATTCTAGAATATTCTACTCTAATCCACTCTATTCTAGAGAATTCTACTCGATTCTATTCCATTGTATTCTATTCTATTCTAGAATATTCTACTCCATTCTATTCTAATCTAGAATATTCTACTCCATTGCTATTCTATTCTAGAATATTCTACTACCTTCCTTTACTTTCCATTCTATTCTCTTCTAGAATGTTCTACTCCATTCCATCCCATTCCATTCCATTTTATTCTAGAATATTCTGCTCCACTCTATTCTATTCTATTCTATTCTAGAATATTCTACTCTAATCCACTCTATTCTAGAGTATTCTACTCCATTCTATTCCATTCTATTCTATTCTATTCTAGAATATTCTACTCGATTCTATTCTATTCTATTCTATTCCGTTCTAATCTTGAATATTCTACTCATTTGATTCTAGAATATTCTACTCCATGATACTATATTCTAGAATATTCTCCTCCACTCTCTTCCATTCTATTCTAGATTATTCTACACCAGTCTATTATATTCTCTTCTATTCTCGAATATTCTTCTCCATTCTACTCCATTCTATTCTCTTCTAGAATTTTCTACTCCATTCTATTCCATTCAATTCTAGATTATTCTACTCCATTCTATTCTATTCTATTCTAGAATATTCTACTCCATTCTATTCTATTCTAGAATATTCTACTCCATTCTATTCTATTCTAGAATATTCTACTCCATTCGATTCAATTCTATTCTAGATTATTCCACTCCATTCTATTCTACAAAATTCTACTCCTATTGTATTTTATTCCGTTCTATTCTTGAATATTCTACTCCTTTCTTTTCTAGAATATTCTACTCCATTATACTCTATTCTAGAATATTCTACTCAATTCTATTCCATTCTATTCTAGAATATTCTACTGCATTCTATTCTATTCTCTTCTATTCTAGAATATTCTACTCCATTCTAATCCATTCTATTCTACTACGTTCCTTTACATTCCATTCTATTCTCTTCTAGAATGTTCCAATCATTCCATTCCATTCTATTCTAGAATATTCTACTCCACTCTATTCTTTTCTAGAATATTCTACTCTAATCCACTCTGTTCTCGAATTTTCTACTCTTTTCGATTCCATTCTATTCTATTCTATTCTAGAATATTCTACTGCATTCTATTGTATTCTAGAATATTCTACTCCTGTTCTATTCTATTCCATTCTAGAATACTCTACTCCACTCTATTCTATTCTATTCTAGAATATTCTACTCCATTCTATTCTTTTCTAGAATATTCTATTCCATTCTATTCTATTCTACTCCATTCCTTCTATTCTATTCCATTCTATTCTGGAATATTGTGAAATATTCTACTCCATTCTATTCTATTCTATTCTAGAATATTCTACTCCATTCTATTCTATTCTAGAATATTCTACTCCATTCTATTCTATTCTAGAATATTCTACTACCTTCCTTTACTTTCCATTCTATTCTCTTCTAGAATGTTCTACTCCATTCCATCCTATTCCATTCCATTCTACTCTAGAATATTCTGCTCCACTCTCTTCTACTCTATTCTATTCTAGAATAGTCTACTCTAATCCACTCTATTCTAGAGAATTCTACTCCATTCTATTCCATTCTATTCTATTCTATTCTAGAATATTCTACTCCATTCTATTGTATTCTATTCTATTCCGTTCTAATCTTGAATATTCTACTCCATTTGATTCTAGAATATTCTACTCCATGATACTATATTCTAGAATATTCTACTCCACTCTCTTCCATTCTATTCTAGATTATTTTACACCAGTCTATTATATTCTCTTCTATTCTCGAATATTCTTCTCCATTCTACTCATTCTATTCTCTTCTAGAATTTTCTACTCCATTCTATTCATTCAATCTAGATTATTCTACTCCATTCTATTCTATTCTATTCTAGAATATTCTACTCCATTCTATTCTATTCTAGATATTCTACTCCATTCTATTCTATTCTAGAATATTCTACTCCATTCGATTCAATTCTATTCTAGATTATTCCACTCCATTCTATTCTACAATATTCTACTCCTATTGTATTTTATTCCGTTCTATTCTTGAATATTCTACTCCTTTCTTTTCTAGAATATTCTACACCATTATACTCTATTCTAGAATATTCTACTCAATTCTATTCCATTCTATTCTAGATTATTCTACTGCATTCTATTCTATTCTCTTCTATTCTAGAATATTCTACTCCATTCTAATCCATTCTATTCTACTACGTTCCTTTACATTCCATTCTATTCTCTTCTAGAATGTTCCACTCCATTCCATTCCATTCTATTCTAGAATATTCTACTCCACTCTATT